>NC_000081.6:79464950-79734950 GCF_000001635.26 Mus musculus | reverse complement strand
TCACCCTTAAAGTAACATTACCTTATTACTCATGGCAGTGCAGTGTTTATCCTGCTAGCCCTTTCCCAGGTATTAAACACAGCTCAGTCTGTACCAATTCCTTGTGGTTGATAGAGATGATGTCACAGTCAGAGCATGTGGAGATTCAAGGCGAGAGGGCCCAGACCTGATCAGGGAGTGTGTGGTCATGTTCCAGTTGGGACTTCAGGTCTAGTGGCTTGTGTATGTTCCCTTTCCTGCCCTGCTCATAGCCGAGAAGTAAGAGGCAACTGTGAAATTAGGCGCTGTTTCTCTACCGCTGCAGTCTTGGGCCCCGACCCTGGGCCCCAAGTGGGTGCTGTGTTCTCTGTGATGCCCAGCCATGGAGCCAGAGAGAGCTAAGCCCACACACAAATGCCACTTGAGCCAGCTAACCCTTCTGGACAGGGCAGTCAACGCTAGTTGTTGTCAAAGCTCCCAAGGGACTGTTCACTGAACTGTGAGGGCGTCCATCCAGGCCTGGGCTCCACCCCTGAGAATCTGTAACTGGTAAAGGAAGGTGCTTTCTCCTAAGTATAACTGTCTGCGGAATGAGTGGGGACACAGGAGCGAGGTGTGAGCATGAAGGAGCTGGGAGGCCATGGGCTGTCACTTCCACCTCTGGTAGAGCAAGACTCACAATGTGTGACATAGGCTGTGACCAAGAAGATTCTAAGGACTCTCTCCCTGTGCCTAGGTGCTTGGCATTTTTACCCCTTAGGGCTGCAGACATTGCAACCCGCTGTGGTCTCCTGGTGGGCAGCAAAAGAGAGCAGGAAGCAGCCAGAGGTGTGGGAATCCAGAGACGCCTCCCAGCACTTCCAGGTGAGGCTGAGGGTGCTGAGGGTGGGGAGCTCTCCAGCCTGGCTTTGCAGGTTGGAGAAGTCACACAAAACTCACACAAAGCCACAAAACAACAACACCCTTCCTGGGCTGTTGGAGGTCATGGGGGAGCTAACTTGCCTCTAAAGGCGACTCAACAACCCAAAAGTTATGTACATCCTCAGAAAGCAGAAGGAAGGGCTGGCAAACGGCCTTGTTGCTTTCCAATGTGATTTCTCCATACTGCCAAGGCTTCCGTGTGTAACATCCTGACCAGGTACCTCCCACCCCTCCCCCAACTCACACTGTGGCTTAAGACTTCAAGTATATAGTAGTCTGTGAGTCTGGAGGAACCAGTAGGCCCTTGTGGGCTATGCCAGGACAGTCTGTGCTAGTTGCTTAGTGGGCCAGCTGGCCCAGTCCCTCACAGGGACAACTAACTGCCCCTGCCTGATCTTTGTTCTCCCATCGAGCTAGCCTGGGTTTGCTCCCATAGGTGTTTTCTAGAAGGGGAAACCACCCAGGTGAGTTGGGACTTGGGGAAGCAAATGGCAGGACCAGAGCGGGTTCGAGGAGGGGGAGGCAAAGAGCCTGCTAGGTCACTCTGCAGAGGCTGTAGTCATGGGCATGGGACAGTAGCCAGGGTCTTAGATTAGGGCAGGTCTAGGGTGTGCTCTTCAGGGCACAGTCGAGGGTGACATGTGGACGTAGAACCAGACTGTAATAGAAACACAGGTTACCTGACACTCTGTCCCCCGGCTGGGGTGCTGGCACAGCGCACAGCCTGCTTGCTGTGCGGTTATGAGACCTGAGTTCATATCACCAGTACGACTAGCACAGGCTTGTGACCCTGGTGCTGGGATGGTGGGGTGCAGTCAGGTGGATCTCCAGGGCTTGCTTGCTGTCTAGTCAGTCTAGCTGAAATGCTGAGCCCCAGGTTAAATGACTCAAAATATAAGGTGGGAGCTGGGTGTGGTGGCGCAACCTTTGATCCCAGCACTCCAGAGGCAGAGGCAGGCGGATTTCTGAGTTCAAGGCCAGCCTGGTCTACAAACTGAGTTCCAGGACATCCAGGGCTACACAGAGAAACCCTGTCTTGAAAAACAAAAAACAAAAAACAAAACAAAACAAAAATATATATGGTAGGGAGCCATAGAGGGAGACATCTAATGCCAACCTCTGGCTTCCCCTTGTGCAAACACAAGCAAGTATACCTGCACATACATGTGCACACATACATATATACATGTGCATACATACATACATACATGTGCACACACACATACATGTGCATGCACACACACCTACATACATGTGCACATACACACATTGCACACATACATGTGCACACATACATACATACATACATGTGCACACATACATGCATGTGCACACAGGTGTTGGAAGTTAAGATCTGGTTCTTCCTCTCAGTCCCATGCGCCTAGAAATAGGACTCAGACTCAAAATATTTACAAAGACCTTGGTCATATAGCTAGGTCTTCTCTTACTGGATCATAACTAAAATAACCCAATTACTTTTAACCTACATTCTGCCATGTGGCTGGTTACCTGTGCTTGGGTACCATGCATCTTATCTCCTCACATCTTCCCCCAGTCAATCTCCTGCACCTGGCCTATTCCAGAATTCTTTCTCCTTCCAGATGTCCCACATTCTATTTCCTGCCTAAGCCATAGGCCATAGCCTTTTTAATTGACAGGTGACGCATCCATACAATCCACAAGATACTATCTGTACACACATGCTTACACCACATACAAGAACATGGCACACACACAAACCTATTGGTCTTAGCAGGGCATGGTGGCTCACACCTGTAGTCCTGGCACTTGGGAGGATACGGCAGGAGAATCACATATTTGCAGCCTGGGCTACATAGTAAACTGCAGGAGAGTCTGGACTGAGTGAGATCCTTTTTCAATGAAACAACCCCCACCCTCCCAAACTCTTAGTTCTCTAGTGAAGTGAACTTCGCCTGTATCAGCTGAATTAAGCTTGCCACATATTAAATATGTTCTAGCACAGTATGATCTTATTTCTTAAAATTATGGCATATTCTGTCATCTGCAAATTCCTTTTAAAACTGACTCCTGAAGAGATGGGGGCAATTCAGTCCTGGGCCACCTTTCATGTGACAAGGGGAAGCAAGGCCAGCAGAGCACAGCCAGGATCTGCTTGTGGGCAGACTCAGTGAAGACGCTGCTTGGAGATGTGATGGTGGGGCGGGCTGGGCGGGCTGGGAATGGGAGCCTGTGCTTGCTGCCTTGGGAGTTGTGCAAGCATGTTTAAAAGAGAATGCCTACAACCCAAGACCTCTGCCCCAAAGTCCTTTGCCCTTTAAAGGACAGTTGGTAGATTGTGTTTTGTAATTTCCCTTGGCAAAGATTTTGTTGTTTGGCCAACAGTTGTCCTCATATTCATGACATACTATCAGGTGCACCGTTCGTTAGCTCTGAATGGCTGTTACTACAGCTTCTCTAGGGCATTCGTTTAAATGAGGAAAATGCAAACCTTTTAAACCGTTTCCTCTTTGGTATAATTATCTATGGAAGAGAAAAGCAGGTGAAAGCCAAAAGCTGCCTCCCCCACCTTATACAGCTCATGGGGGGGCTTCCTAGCTGGGCCCCTGTGACCATCCTACAGATTCACAACATTTTCCTGGCCAGTCCCTGTGCTCACACTCCCTCTCCCAGCTGTGTTTCCCTCCACGTGGGGATCTGATGGTGACAACATGTTGAGGGGGGCTGGAGGTGGGGGAGCCCTCCTGCAATGCATGCCCAGGATCTCCTGCCAGATGCTGCAGCTACCAGCCATGTCCCAGCTGGTTTTGCCCTGTTTGTGTTTCCCTAGAGAGACTTTCACTACCACTGGCTGTCCTGGAACTCCCTCTGTAGAACAGGCTGGCCTTGAACTCATAAAGACCCACTTGCTCTGCCTCCCGAGTGCTGGGATTAACAGCCTGTGTCACTATGCCCAGCTGCCCTATCCCAGCTGTTCCAGTGGCCATACTCGGGAAGCCTGTGGTGTGCTGCCCTGGGCCCATGCTCTGTCTTTCCTCTGGCCCACCAGGCTGAGCATCGCATACTCGGGAAGCCTGTGGTGTGCTGCCCTGGGCCCATGCTCTGTCTTTCCTCCGGCCCACCAGGCTGAGCAGCGCATACTCGGGAAGCCTGTGGTGTGCTGCCCTGGGCCCATGCTCTGTCTTTCCTCTGGCCCACCAGGCTGAGCAGCGCATACTCGGGAAGCCTGTGGTGTGCTGCCCTGGGCCCATGCTCTGTCTTTCCTCTGGCCCACCAGGCTGAGCAGCGCATACTCTGGAAGCCTGTGGTGTGCTGCCCTGGGCCCATGCTCTGTCTTTCCTCCGGCCCACCAGGCTGAGCAGCGCATACTCGGGAAGCCTGTGGTGTGCTGCCCTGGGCCCATGCTCTGTCTTTCCTCTGGCCCACCAGGCTGAGCAGCACATACTCGGGAAGCCTGTGGTGTGCTGCCCTGGGCCCATGCTCTGTCTTTCCTCTGGCCCACCAGGCTGAGCAGCGCATACTCGGGAAGCCTGTGGTGTGCTGCCCTGGGCCCATGCTCTGTCTTTCCGGCCCACCAGGCTGAGCAGCGCATACTCGGGAAGCCTGTGGTGTGCTGCCCTGGGCCCATGCTCTGTCTTTCCTCTGGCCCACCAGGCTGAGCAGCGCATACTCGGGAAGCCTGTGGTGTGCTGCCCTGGGCCCATGCTCTGTCTTTCCGGCCCACCAGGCTGAGCAGCGCGTTCTCTCCCGGGTTCACTCTCTGGAGCGGCGTCTGGAAGCCCTTGCTGCAGACTTTTCCTCCAACTGGCAGAAGGAGGCCATACGGCTGGAACGCCTGGAGCTGCGGCAGGGGGCTGCTGGCCATGGAGGAGGCAGTAGCCTGAGCCATGAAGATGCCCTGTCTCTCCTAGAAGGGTTGGTGAGCCGCCGCGAGGCTACCCTGAAGGAGGACTTGCGCAGGGACACAGTGGCTCATATCCAGGTGGGAGAACATTGTTGCCTGGAGGTGGGGTGGCACATTTCATAAAGGCAATGCCATAGAAAACCCTGACAGTCATGTGGGATGTAGGAGGCCCCATGGGGCCCGGGGGAGATGGTAGTGTGTCACTTAGGGCCATTTGCCAGGTGCCCTGTCAAGATGAAGATGATCCGTCTTCCATGGTGAGAGACGTGTCAGGCACAGGTGGTATTCCTTGTATTTCAGAGCCTTGTAGATAAGACCAGGAGCTGAAACTCCCGGAAAAAACCCTAGAAGGAACCCAGTTAGACCATGTCTAGTCACAAGTATTCCGAGGGCAGCTGTCAAACCCTCTTGGTGTGGTGGTGCACACCTTTAATCCCAACACTTCACTTAGGTAGAAGCAGGGAGATCTCTGAGTTCAAGGCCAGCCTTGTCTACAGAGGGAGTTCTGGGATAGTCATAACTATATAGAGAGATGCTGCCTCAAAAGAAAACAAGAAGAAGAAGAAGAAAAAAAAAACACCCAAAACAACCAGTCCTCATATCTGGTAGGAAGAATTGGCTACCCTGAGGGCAGAGCATCACCAAGACTCGGAAGATCTCTTCAAGAAGATCGTCCAGGCCTCTCAGGTCAGTGGGCTAGGCATGCAGCCCTGCACTGGGATCTCACCCAATTACATCTGTCCTTGGTTCTACCATGGATACTGCTGGGATGTTGAGTAGAGGGGGGTGGGATAGTCTCATGCCTTCTCTGGGGCCTGAACTTGCCTTGGACAGACGGTCCACAGTGACCCCGGGATGTGCATGGTGCAAGGGTGGTGTCTGTGCTGAGTGTGTTGTGCTCAGTGAACATAACCTAGGTGGGAATGAGTCTGATAAGGGCTGAGACTCACAGGACTTCCCCTGCTTTGATCTTTGCTGAAAGCGCTGGGGCACCCGTTCAAGGTCGTGGTTAAGCAAACACTCCCATGTAGAACTCTCAGACTTCTCTGAACTCATCTTGGCTTATTCTTGCCCTTTCTTGCTGCTCTTAGGAGTCCGAAGCCCGAGTCCAGCAGCTGAAGACAGAATGGAAAAGGTAATGGCAGCCACCTGGCCATGGCCTGCTCTGCCACCCCGTTAGGGTTCTGCCTGGTTGACTGAGACTTAGCTTAGGATCCTGCCTATGGCCTCTACGGTACAAGGCAGGTTGGTAAGGCCTTGGGGAGGCAGGGACAGGCACGGCAGTGAAACTGGAGCCTGTGGGCTGGTCTTTTCTGTATGCCTTCTGCTCTTATGACCTAGATGTGAAGGCATGGCAGGCTGTGGCATTGTGAACTGTGCTGTCCAAGCCTACAGAGAATCAGGTCAGAATTAGCTGTGAGACAGGCAAACCCAAGCTCCTGGGCTGTGTTCTACTGCCAGACTCCAAGGGCAGCCCTGGCACTTCACACACAGTGATGGGCTTCCAGCTTATGACAGGAGTCAGTCAGGGGTCCCTCATCCTTCCTCAGTGTGGCCTTACCTTGCTTCCCTCCATCTGGAACTAGCATGACCCAGGAGGCCTTCCAGGAGAGCTCTGTGAAGGAGCTGGGACGGCTGGAAGCCCAGCTGGCCAGCCTGCGGCAGGAGCTGGCTGCCCTGACTCTGAAGCAGAACTCGGTGGCAGATGAAGTGGGCCTGCTGCCACAGAAGATCCAGGCTGCCAGGGCTGATGTGAGCGGGAAGTACCCAGAGCCCTACTAATCACCTCCCCTCTGAGACCACCTGCCTGGGAGGGGGCATCTGTCAGCTGGAGCAGCGTCTTTGGCCTGTTGTTCTAGAGGCGCATGCATGGCTGATCTGATGCAGGCCTAGGCTCTTGGGGAAAATGCTTTCCAATCCCAGTCTCTGTTCCCTGGAGAGTTCCTAGCCTCTAACACCTCTCTCAGGGGCTCCAGCCTTCCCTTCCAGCTCTGCTTCCTCCTCCAGTGACAGCCCACCCACCCTGTCATAGCTGCCCCTGCCATTAGTGCAAGCTTCTGAGTGACACTGCCTTTGTCTGTAGGTGGAATCCCAGTTCCCTGACTGGATCAGGCAGTTCCTTCTTGGAGACAGGGGTGCGCGCAGCGGGCTCCTGCAGAGAGATGAGATGCACGCTCAGCTGCAGGAGCTGGAGAACAAGATCCTTACCAAGATGGCTGAGATGCAGGGCAAGTCAGCCAGGGAGGCCGCAGCGTCCCTGGGACAGATACTGCAGAAAGAAGGCATAGTTGGGGTGACAGAGGAGGTAAGGGATGACTGTTCCCCCAACACGCTGCCTCTCCCCTGGAAGTCTCACACTGCCAGCTCTTCATGTGTGTTAGGACATGATAGACCCTCCTGGCTGGAGGTTCAGGTGTAGATTCTGGGCTCAGTGTGTGTGGGTGGTGGAATGAACAAAGCCTGCTTGGGTACTACTGGTGCCAGTTCAGCAGGGCCAGTTCATGGATATGCACGCAGTACCTGGTATGCCCCAATCACATCCCATGTCTGCCTGGGGCATGTTTTAGCAGGTGCACCGGATCGTCAAGCAGGCCCTGCAGCGCTACAGTGAGGACAGGATTGGAATGGTGGATTACGCCCTGGAATCAGGAGGTGTGTGTGCCTTCACCAATTCACCGTATCCTGGTCCTTACACTGGCGAGGCCCCAGGTCTGCCAGGCAGCACAGTGCTAAGCACACAAGGCTTGACACCAGCACAAACTAGACTCCCATCCAAGGCAAGGGTGGCTGAGGGAAGCCATGAGCCAGAGTGGACCCCTGGCTGGGAATGGCTCTGTGAGACTAGGTTAGAGCTAAGGGGTGGGCCTGAGGAACTTGTTCCCATGCTCTCTAAGGCAGGCAGTAGCAGTCTCTTCCCTGGCCGCCTTTTTAGTCCTGGAACCACTACCTGAGTAGTGGGCCAACCCACTTTGAGATTTAAAATCGTTCTTTCCTGTGACAGGAGCCAGTGTTATCAGCACCCGCTGCTCTGAGACTTATGAGACCAAGACGGCACTCCTCAGCCTCTTTGGCATCCCCCTGTGGTACCACTCCCAGTCACCTCGGGTCATTCTGCAGGTGGGCACTCTAAACACAGTGGGGGATGCCCGTCTCAGTCAGCCACAGATGGATTAGAGGCCCTGTTCTGACATGCCTCCCACCCCCTCCAGCCAGATGTGCACCCAGGCAACTGCTGGGCCTTCCAGGGGCCCCAGGGCTTTGCAGTGGTCCGCCTCTCTGCTCGAATCCGACCTACAGCCGTTACCTTAGAGCACGTGCCCAAGGCCTTGTCACCCAACAGCACTATCTCCAGTGCTCCCAAGGACTTCGCCATCTTTGTGAGTACCTGATCTTCAGTGGGCTATGTGGGGTCTTTGCTGAGAGTCACACTGAGGTGGCTCTGGCAGTGAGAGGTTTAAAAGAGAGCCAGGGAGAGACCATGATGTACGAGGGAGGTGGTCCTCCCTGACTCCTCCCTGTCTGCTTTTCTGTAGGGCTTCGATGAAGACCTGCAGCAGGAAGGGACACTTCTTGGCACGTTTGCCTACGACCAGGATGGGGAGCCCATCCAGACCTTCTATTTCCAGGTACAGGGCTGTGTGCTTGTGGGATGGTGCCTCACACTCCCAGTCAACAGTAGACATCTTCTAGGATCCAGTATTTGCACTACCCGGCAGAGGAATCAGGGATGGGCCTATCTTCCTACCCTGCCTTACTTCAGGGTATAGGGTGGAGATGACCCTCTCCTGTCAGTGACACAGATGGCAGCATCCAGAGCTTTCTGATCAGGGGCTCCGCCGAAGTGAGTTTTATTAAGGAAGGGTTGTGACAAGGAAGTGACTGCGAAGGGTGTTCAAGATGATCAATGTGCAGAGAGCTAGGGCCTCAGGGAGGGCACATGGGTGTCAGATGTCCTAGTCCTCTTAGAGGCAGATTCTGGAGCTAGGAATATAGGTCAGTTCATTTTAATTCATTTTGTTTAACTTTATTTTGTGTGTATGTGTATTTTGCTGGTATATATGTCTGTGTGTCATCTGTGTACTGGTGTCCTAAGAGGCCAGAAGAGGGCTTTGGATCCCTTAGAACCAGAGTGACAGACAATTACAAGTTGCCCCATGTGAATGCCAGGAATTGAACCTGGATTACATGGAAGAGCAGCCAGTGCTCTTAACTGAGCCAGGTCTTCAGTCCTATAACACGATAGCTTTAAGCAGAGCATACAGGCTAGACACTTGAGAAAAAAGCAAACAAGCTTCCTATGACCATTCTATGCACTGATAATGCTAACCATGACTGGGGATGAATTCTTAGATGAACTACAATTCACATATGGCCCAAGGGCTGCCTCACTGAGGGTGGTGACCCTTAGGAACCCCAAAGTCCCCAAGGGCCTTTGGCCTGGAAACTCTGTTCCAGGAAACAGAAACTTTAGAAATTCAGCTTTTTGTTTTTGTCATGAGCTCCGGGGCAGGAGACCTCTGGCTGCTGGACTGGTTCCCTGCCCCACCCCTTCTGTTGCTGAGGTGTTAAAGCACTCTGTGACTCTGAACCCCCTCTCTTCTCCCTAGGCCTCTAAGATGGCCACATACCAAGTTGTGGAGCTTCGGATCCTGACCAACTGGGGCCACCCTGAGTACACGTGTATCTACCGCTTCCGGGTGCACGGAGAGCCTGCCCACTAGTCTTCTGAGATCTTGGGCCTGTTGCTAGCCACGTGGGAAGCTCATCTTTCCCAGCATCTACCCTGCTCTGAAAATAGGTGCCCAGCACCCCACCGCTGCCTGCACATGCTTCTTAGCGCTGACTTCCAGGAGCAAGAGTGAAGAGGCAGCACGTAGAACTCCCTGCATAAGCCAAGCCACCAGGCTCCTATGCCTCTCTTAGTCTTCCCCCTAGAGCTAGGCGCCTACCAGGTGTATATATGTAGCATACTTTGGGGGACTGCGATCAGAAGTGAGGTGGAGGGACTGGCACCGGTTAACTCCTGGTAGGTGCCAAAGCCATGGGCATACCAAGCCAGAGCCCCAGGGATAAGCTGGGGGGTCTTGTGGCCTTTAGGACAGTGCTTAGCACTGTGCAGCTGGGACTGTCCCTGGCAAGTGCCTGGTAAAGGACACCGAGGCTGCTGAGCTCTTCCAGCATGGAGGGTACCATGGCCCGTAGGAGCCTGGGGTTCCTAGCAAACGGGAGGAAACCAGCTCCTGTGTGCCTCTGACGACTGTTGTCTGTGCCAACCTAAGAGATTCCCAGTGCTGGGACCACTGCTTTTTTTCCTGATGTGGGGTGAGGGTCTATTCTGTTTCCCATTCCTGCTGCATCCTGCCTGTGCCCCACAGCAAGCTTTCCACCCCCCAGGGAGGACCCAGCCCTGGCTTTGGGGCTATTCTGCAGGGTTGTCTAGAGGAGTGGGGAGATGACTTTGGGGGTTCTCCTGATTCAGTGCCAATAGCCACAGTGTGGCTCAAGATACAGGTAGAGGGGCTACACTAGCCCACCCCATTTAGAGTGGTCCTGTCTACTCTACAGCAACTCTCTTGGGCTCTCAGCTCTTGCTTACACTGCTTCCTTTCTGGCCTCTATGGTGGCAGTTAGATGGGGGCTGGGAGAGAGGGAGGGAGGGAGGGAGGGAGGGAAGGAGGGAGGGAGACATTAACTTGTGTGGAGAGGAGGAAGAGGCTTTTAGACTCAACGGCTGGCCCTGCTGTATTATATATAGAATTCTCAAGGTCTGTTTTTTGTTGTTTTGTTTTTGTTTTTAACTGAAAAAGCCACAGGCTTGATTTCTAGCCCCATTCTGAGGGGCACCAGCTGTTACCCAGTTTCTAGTTCCTGGCTCTTGAGGGGCTTGGTCCTGCCTGCTCTATGGAAGGGGCCAAGAGGAGCTGCAAGGCAGCCCGGTTAGTGTTCGGGTGAAATGGCAAGTTGTACAGCCCCCTCGGGCTTGTTTTGTGCTCTCCTGTCACAAATGCTGCACTGTTGATTCTTTCAAAACAAAACGAAACAAACCTCTCCAGTCTCTAATTTATGCCTATGCAAAAAATAAAGGATGCCCAGGATCATTGGAGTGTGCTTTTTTCTGGTTGTCACAGAGCAACTCAGCTGCTCTTGGGGGATACAAGGGACTGAATTCTTAGCCAAATCACAGTACCTAAAGACTTAGTCCTAATGCTCAGAGACCCAGGCCTTTGTTTAAAAACCATTGGACAAACTTGGAACCCCAGCTAAGGTCCACTCCAGTGTTTTCTGGATTTGAGGGCTGCCAGGAGGAAATGAGATGGCTTTAGGAGCTATCAAGAACACCTCTGTGGAGGAGGAGAAGGAGGACAATGAGGAGGGGGAGAAGGGGAGGGGAGGAAGAGGAGGGCTTTCCTGTCTGCCTAAACTCAGGCAGAGGGCCTCAGGCTGATGGATCTGCCAGGTCCTGGGGGAAACACCCTGATGATGGTTGCCTAGGTTCAGCCCAGGTGATGCTTCACCAAGCTTGAGGCGACTCCTACTGGCCACAGCAAGCATCTTGCTCAAAGCTGGCCCTTGCCATGGCTGAGAAAATAAAAGCAGGAACTGGTCAGCAGTGAGGAAAGGGCACTGGCTAGAGTACAAGGTGGCCCAGAGCTTGGTCCAGAGCCCAGGGACACTAGATCTGTACTCTAAGGGCACAAAACATAAAACAGATATCAGGGGAAGGAGGAGCCCTAGCAAATAGCCCGGTAACTTGTCACATACCACCAGGGCTCAGTGCCTCTGCCCCCTGCCCTGGGTCTCTCAGAGGCTGAGTTTCATGCCATTATCTCCCTAACTCTCCCCGAACGCAACCAAATACACACCTGTACCAGGGGCACAGGCCCCAATGAGCCTGAGCAGTGCTGTACGTGATGTGAGGACCTGGCCACCTCCATCCCACCCCACCCTGCAGCCTCAGTTCTAGAAAAGATGTTGTACACACAAGCTGCACATACAGAAGGCTGGGCCTTACACTTACCACTTACGAGGCTGACAGATTAACATCTTTATCCTTTATCGACTACAAACGGGCTGGTATTTTCTCTAGATGGAGAGCTGAGAGGGCTGAGTTCTGCAGGGACCTTTATAGTCCATACTGACCACAGTTCAACACTAAATTCAGTCAGCTCCCGTGGCCATATGCAGATCTACCTCCCTGAGGGGCAGAGTCCAGACTGGTATGGCTCCTGAACACAGTTTTAGTGACCACTAATGCTGACAGGGCACGGTTAAGTTCTACTGTGGCCAATGTTGTAGGAAGTCACAGCTGCCACTGTGCCATGCACCACCATGCTAAGGCCCCCTCACTACAAAGGCACCAGCCTAGGTGAGCCAGCGCCACCAAGCACAGGTAAAGAGCTGGAGGGAGAGGACTGGCCCCTAGCTGGGCAAGGCTGTAGGGCAATGCTGTAGGGCAAGGCTGTAGGGCGAGCAGGAACGAATGCCACAGCACAAATCCCTTACTTGAGCTTCAGTGTCCTCTTCCTCGGAGATGGCAGCAGTGACCGTCCAGTCCAGCATCACCACACTGCCTTCTGTCTGTCCAGCCCACCCATAGCATCATCACACTGCCTTCCACCTGTCCAACCCACCCACAGCATCACCACACTGCCTTCAGCCTGTCCAGAGCACCCACAGCATCACCACACTGCCTTCAGCCTGTCCAGAGCACACACAGCATCACCACACTGCCTTCAGCCTGTCCAGAGCACCCACAGCATCACCACACTGCCTTCAGCCTGTCCAGAGCACACACAGCATCACCACACTGCCTTCTGCCTGTCCAGAGCACACACAGCATCACCACCACACTGCCTTCTGCCTGTCCAGAGCACACACAGCATCATCACCACACTGCCTTCTGCCTGTCCAGAGCACACACAGCATCACCACCACACTGCCTTCAGCCTGTCCAGCCCACCCACAGCATCACCATGCTGCCTTCAGCCTGTCCAGAGCACACACAGCATCACCACACTGCCTTCAGCCTGTCCAGAGCACACACAGCATCATCATCACACTGCCTTCAGCCTGTCCAGAGCACACACAGCATCACCACACTGCCTTCAGCCTGTCCAGAGCACACACAGCATCATCACCACACTGCCTTCTGCCTGTCCAGAGCACACACAGCATCACCACCACACTGCCTTCTGCCTGTCCAGAGCACACACAGCATCATCACCACACTGCCTTCAGCCTGTCCAAAGCACACACAGCATCATCACCACACTGCCTTCTGCCTGTCCAGAGCACACACAGCATCATCACCACACTGCCTTCAGCCTGTCCAGAGCACACACAGCATCATCACCACACTGCCTTCAGCCTGTCCAGAGCACACACAGCATCATCACCACACTGCCTTCAGCCTGTCCAGCCCACCCACAGCATCACCACACTGCCTTCAGCCCATCCAGAGCACCTGGTTCCCGCACAAGCTCAATGAATCCACACAATCTGGAAGCAGGGATCTGTACAATGAGGAAAGTGAGGTCCCAAACTAGGTAGTGAGCACTGTCACCTGTGGAAGAGGGGTTCCTGGAGGCTCTATTCCCCTTGGCTCCATCAGGTACACAGAGCAGACAGAACCACAGCTGCCCGTGGCAGCACCCCCACCTAGAGGGCTGGGCAGGGAACATGACACTGTCAACTTAAAACAAACTTTTATTGTGAATGCTGGTCTCGTCAGTCCATGGCCATGGGGCAGTGGTAACTAGAAACAGCTGGAAGTACAGGGAGAGAGGGAAGAGCAGTCAGGAGCAGAGGACAAAAGAGAGCTTGGGAGAAGAGGTGGGGCTGTAGAGGGCTCCAGCCAGCTGAGGATCTGTCCTGGCTGAGAAGGAGCACCCTAGCCTGAGGCGATGGTGCAGGGCTGTGCCCACACTGCTCTGGGCAGCCCACCGCACCCTAACCCAGTAGCAGGGCTTTTGATGGCCTAGAAGGGTCTGCATTGCCACCTGCCCTTGTATACCCCAAATGGGGCATCAGGGCTCAGACCCTTCACTGCTATGTGGCATGGCTGTAGCGGTTGTGTTGGGTGACATTGGGAAAGGAGCATTTCTAGTCCTGGCTGAACTCAGGAGCACCTCCCCGCCCCCACCAAAGGAGGTACTACAAAACCAGGAAGACCCAGTCTAGTAGCCCGGAACTCTGAGGCTCAGCCAGAGATCTAAGTAGAAACAGGAAGAGCCTCCTGCGGGCACAGAAGCCAGAGCAGCCAGGGCCAGCCAGGCAAGCCCAGGATTGTCTCTAAAGATGAGCCCACCTAGTTCTTTGGATCCATGGCAAGGGTCAAGAGTCAGAGTAGGTGGTCCTACAATGTAGTCCCCACTACCTCCACACATCACAGGTGCCACTGAAGAGCTTGGAGGAAAAAGGGGAGACAGGAGAGGCCACCACCACTTCCCATTAAACTCCCCAAATCACAGACTAGGGGATCCCTGCTCTGGTAGAAGCTGCTAAGCCCAGAGGTCGGCCCCAAAGAAGGGCTGCTAGCTAAGAGGGGCCATTGGCCAGGGAAGACAGGTGCCTTAGGCTCTGAGGTTCCCTAAAGGTTCTGAGGATCTCACTGAGACAAATACAGACGGATGGAAGGACAGGCAGGCAGTCAGCTCTTGGAGGCTGGTGTCCAGCTAGGACCGAAACGGAGACTGACAGGGTCAGCTGCACTCCTGCACACACCTGCTATAGGCGTGTGCATGCACACACTCACACAGACACACATAGACACACAGATACACACATACACATGGGACAAATATATAATAAAAAGATAGAAATTAAGGGCCCAGATGTACGAAAGCCGTGAGTAAGGAAGGTGGCATGTGACAGTCAGTCCTCGGACATCTAGTCCCTCCTCACCCTATAAATACAACCCCCCATGGAAAATCGGGCTGTGGCAACGAGGACTCTCTGGCTGTGGACTGGAGTGGGCCGGTGGTGGTCAAAGATTCTCTGCCCAGTTGGTGAGCAGTGGCCAGTGAGCAATGAGGATCCCATGGGTGGTCAAGTGGACCTGGGGGACATTCAGCAGCCGCTGGCAGGAGTCACACAGGCTCCCGACTTCACCTTGTGGCGCTGGCCCCCTCGTCGCCGGCCCCCACTGCTGGGCTTGGGCTAAAAGAAAGAAAGCAGGCACTTGAGACGTGCTGGTCCTCTGAAGCAGGGCCGGGTAGTGGAGCAGGCAGCAGCCCTAACCTGATCAGCTTAGAAGGGGAAATGGAGCCCCCTGGCAGATATGGGTTTGCATGGTACTGGTGGGGGAGCCAGGGAGCACTGCTGCTCACTGGAAGGAGGCTTGGGTGTCACACTAAGGATCGAGGGGTGCAAGGGGGAAGGAGAGAGAATGGGGAGGGGTAGAAGAGAGGAACATTACTCCTGTGCAATAGTAACAGACACACACAGGACAAGCATCAGGGAGACTGGCACCAGGCCTCTGTTAGGTCAGGAAAGAACTGGAAAGAACGGGCAGGTGAGCCAAGGGAGTGGCCACCTCCTGCATGCTGACAGGTGCAGTAGGAGCCTCTAAGCAGTGTCTCTTAGCTGCATTGGGCCTCCGTCACACACAGCACCAGCACACCCACATATTATTATGAAGGGGAAGCCTTGGCTGCGCATGGTGGCTCCCATGTGTGACCTCAGCATCATAAGAGCTGAGGTAGACAGGAGGACTGCCCTGAGTTCAAGGCTGGTCTAGCCTACATAGTGAATTTCAGGCCAGTGTGCTATACATAGTGAGAGCCTATTAAAAATATATATCAAAACAACAAAAAGGGGAACCTTGACATTTTTCTATTTTGCTTTATTTAGTTAAAACCAGACGCCACTCAGGACCAATTAGATCATCAGCTTTGCTGCTCCCACCACCATGCCCAAGGCCAAGAGAGGCCCTGCTTACCTGTGGCTGGAGCCCACTGGTTGAGGCAGCCTGTGCAGTCCCTAGTGAGGAAGCTTCATCTCCAGTCGGGGGTCCCCCTGCCGCCGGCACCCCACATGGACCTCCTTCCTCTCGTTTGCTCAGGGGACCCTTTTTTGTGGACTGCATTTTAATCTGCTGGGGCTTGGAGTTCATGGGGGAGTTGTTGGTTGTCTGGAGGAGCTGTGGAGGCCAAGTAGGTAGCATGAAGTCTGAGCTGCTCGCCCAGGTCTGAGCAAGGCAGGGCCATCCCAGAAGGCAGAGCAAAGAGGCATCCCACCCTGCTCTGAGCCCAGGACCCCAGGGCCAGTACTGGTGCCTCCCCTGCCTGGAAAGGATTCCGCCCTTTCTGGGCCCAGCTGCTACTCCTGCAGAGAGCTCTCGGAGCCTCTGCCACCCTACCCTCAGCCTAGCTGCCGAGCCAGGATCTGGGCTGTCCAGAGTCTGCTATGGACCATACTTTAACTTCATGCCCTCTGAAGAAACAAAATAAATGTCTGTCAGAAATCATAAAAGCTACCAGCTATGTGCAACTGACTCAGAATCTTCCTTGTGGCCCAGGCTCAATCTCACAGACAGCAGGAAAGAGGATTGGTTGGATCCACAGGTCGCCACAGTGGGTGCTGTAGCATCTACCACACTGTCAAGAAGCCCAGCTCCTCCAGGACAGCCTGAGGGAAGTTTTTCAGGAAGAAAAGGCAGCCTGAGGTTCATCCAGTCTCAGACATGGAAGAAAATGTCTTCCTCTAAATGGAGCAGCGATCAAATTCTCTACCAAATATCCCACCCAAGATCATGGGTGAAGTCCACAGCAGGCAGAAAGTGGGCTCCAGAAAACACTCGAGCACCATGGGACCTTCCAACCATGCCATGTGGCCGTGGTACCCAGCACTCACTCCAAATGGATCTACCGTGCTGTGGAAAGCCCTCAGGCATCGTCCCAAGCAAATCCCAGGACTCAGAGGTAGCAAGTACCTCAGGGACCAACTCCAGCTCACCGGGTACTGTCCCACTACCTCCTATGGAGAAGAACTACACTCCAGTGCCACCTTCTTCAAGACAGCCTCCACAGCTCAAGACAGGCCTAGGGACAAATCTGGGGCCAGCAAAGTCATCCCTGAAGCTTACCCTGAGTACTGGCTCAGCTCTCCCAGGGCAGGGACAACACCTCTGTCCCACAGTGAAGACAACTCATGGTTACTGGGCTAGAGCAAACTGAAGCTTCCTTGGGCAGGTGAGGCTACCCCATAATACCTTGGTGATAGCCGGGCGTGGTAGCGCACGCCTTTAATCCCAGCACTTGGGAGGCAGAGGCAGGCAGATTTCTGAGTTCGAGGCCAGCCTGGTCTACAAAGTGAGTTCCAGGACAGCCAGGGCTATACAGAGAAACCCTGTCTTGAAAAACAAAACAAAACAAAACAAAACAAAACAAAAAACCTTGGTGATGGTGCCAACAGCCTTGGTTCGACCTTCCCGGAACACCAACCGCTGGTCTATGTGCAGATACTCTGGGGTCTTGATGAAGCGGAAGTGGACAGTGGCCTTGTCTCCTGTGCGCAGACAGTCTTTATCCATGCTCAGAATTGTAGCTGTTTGCCGGATGCTCCCACAGTGTACTGCCAAGAGAACCAGGGTCAGGACATGTGAGACCTACCCTGTGGCCTCTGCCTTGAGCGCTAGCTCCAGGGCAGGACAAGAATTCTGAGAGCCGGGCACAGCAGGGCAGCCTACTTTTAGATCTGTTCCTGACTCTTCCTCACTCACTCCTTCCCAGGCCTACGTGGCAGAGCTATGGACACATACGCCTTCCCACAGGACTGTTCCTTGATACCACCAGGCACACAGCTATGCTCAACAACCCCAGCTAAATGAATACTGGCACGTGAGGTGCCCGAGGACAAGAGTGGCTCTCAGAGCATCTGCAGGACTGAACAGCCAGTACTGCTCAGGGCATGAACTATAGGAATGGCTTGGCTGAACAGGATAGAGAGCTGTCTTGCCTGAAGCTGGGGACACTGGTCTTGGATTGTGGAGCTCTTTTGGGAGGGTGCTAGTTCAGAACCTCTGGGCTGGCAGGACCTTGGACACCTACCCATGGCTTGGTATCGTGGACTAATTGTGGTGGGGTGGTGGAGGACAAGGATCTCAGCCTCAAACTCCCAGGAGGCCTGGGGATTCAGGCGTGGGGAAACCATCACCATGCCTTTCCGGATGGATGAGCGCTTTATCTGAAAGGAAAGAGGTGAGCCCAGCTCAAGGACCAAGGTGTCTTCCAGCCTGGTCCCAGAGAACAACATGTCTCTCCAGGGGTGGGAACCACTCCAACTCAGCCCTGGCCCTCACTACCACCTAAAGCAGACAGCACAAGGCAGCCTCCGTGCTAGGCAGCAAGCTAAACACAGCTATTAGGAGGCAGGAGAGACTGCACCAGAACTCAGCCTTCCAGCTGCTGGGCCTGAAGCGCAGGCAAGCACTAAGGAAGAAAGCAGAGGTGCACAACCACTGGAGAAGACAAACCATATGCCACTTTTCCTGGTCATTTTGGCTTATGGGATGTTAGGTGGCCCCAGAGCTACGAGCACTCACCCCAAACCCCAGGAGATGGAAGACTGGGTAGCCAGAGTATGAGCACAGATCCCACCCATCCAAACCCTAAGAAGGACGGCAGGAAGGATGTGTGCAGGAAGGATGCGCCTATCTGGCTGCACTGTGAGCAAGAGCTAAGTGCTCAGGCCATAGCGGGAGGAGCAGAGCTCACAGCACAGACAGTCCCAGGGACGAGCCCTGGCTTGGAAAGGTTACTAGGCTATGAGCTTCAGTCTCTTCCTCTGTGAAAACAGGGTCAGTAACCCGCACCTTGCAATGCAGCCACAAGAACTGGAGACAGCAGACTACGTGGTCCAGACTTAGTGGAGTTCAGGAAGAGGTTTAGCCTCACTCACCTTCTTCAGTGCAAAGGAGGCTGTCTGGCCCCCGCGCACCTCCTTGACTGGCATACGTTTGCGATGGATTGACTTGACAGCAATGGACAGGAAGTTCCCCAAGGGGTCTGGGCCCAGCAGCAGTGTGTCGTTCAGTTTGATCAGGCCCCGCAGGGTGGTCCCAGACACCACTGTCCCCACGCCCTGCCAAGGAGAAGACCCAAGCCTAGTGCGCTCATCCCCACCACAGACTCATCCCATCCACGCACCCTGTGCGGGCCTGGCCAGAGGCACTTACAGGGACAGAGTAGGTGTCATCTATCTGGAACTCAGCAGGCTCCTCCTCCCGGTAGCTGGTGCGGGGGGACAGGAGGTTGAGGAACATCTTGAGCAGGTCAAGGTTCTCACCTGTGACATTGGAGATCTGGAATATCGGGCACATCCTGAATGGGGAAGAGATAGGGGGAGAAGTGCTCGGGCAGCCAAGACTGCCATCTGTCACCTAGTCCCTTTAGCTCTACTCTTTGTGACCTGCTTGTCTCGAGATCAGGAATTATGCATTGTGAGGGCCTCACAGGCTAGATTCAAAGGAGATAGAATGGGGCTGCACCCCTAAACAGAGCCCCTCATTGGACAACTGTTGGCACTGAGCACGGCACCAAGCCAGGAGGCAGGTTGCTCCCTATGAGGCCCTGGCTCTGGCCAAAGGGAAGGAACTGTTATCAAAGATGACCATGGGGGTGGGGGGTGGGTAGTGGAATATATATTTAATCCCAACACTTAGGAGGCAGAGGCAGTGAGTTCAAGCCCAGCCTGGTTTACAGAGTGAGTTCCAGGACAACCAAGGTAACGCACAGAACCCCCCATGTGGTGATTTAAGTTTGGCTCCCATAGACTTGTGTATTTGAATGCCTGGCCTACAGGGAATGGCACTAGTAGGAAGTGTTGCCTTGTTTGAGTAAGTGTGGCTTTGAGTGTGTCTCTGTGGGTGTGGGCTTTGAGGTCTCCTATGCTCAAACTACGCCCAGTGTGACAGTCTTCTGCTGCCTTTTGGATCAAGACATACATCTCTTGGCTCCTCCAGCACCATGTCTGCCATGCTTCCCACCATGATGATGATGGAGTGAACCTCTGAAACTGTAAGCCAGGCCCTGTTAACTGTTTTCCTTTATAAGAGTTGCCTTGGATGAACTAACCAGTATCCCCCAGAGCTGTGTCTCTAGCTGCGTATGTAGCAGACAGTGGCCTAGTCAGCCATCAATGGGAGGAGAGGCCCTTGGTCTTGCGAAGATCATATGCCCCAGTACAGGGGAATGCCAGGGCCAGGAAGTGGGAGTGAATGGGTTGGGGAGCAGAGTGGGGGGAGGGTATGGGGGCTTTGGCGATAGCATTTGAAATGTAAATGAAGAAAATATCCAATAAATAATAAATAAATAAATAAATTGAAGAAAAAAAAGAGTAGCCTTGGTCATGGTGTCTCTTCACAGCAGCACTAAAACCCTAAGTCACCTGTCTCAAACAAACAACAATAACAACAGCAGCAAAGACGATCTTGGACCCCTGAGCTGAGGAGCTGTGACCTGGGTTCACGGTAATCTCTGGAATCTAGATGCATTAACATCCAAAAGAAGAGCCTGGCACAACAAGTGCCCGATAAGCATCTAGCAATGAAGACTCCCTGAATAAATGCTGAGCTAACCTGGGATTAGAAGGCTTTTGAGAAACAGTATAAAAAGTAGTGAGTCATAAAAAGATAGGGTTCTACCAGCTGGCCACAGGCTGCTGCCTTCATTGCCCAGGACGTCCAGAGCCCAAGCACCCTCAGAGGAGCGTGAGGGTTAATTGGGGACTGGATCTAGAATCAAACATCCAGGTGGAGTTGAGGCTATTTCTGGGAAGAAGCAATTGTGTAAGGAAGCTCCTTCCCCAGGTGGGTGGAGCTGTAGCTGTGTAGAATGATGGGAGGCCCCTAGTAATGCTTGGTCATGGCAGTTCCTCTAGGAGCTCAATTCAGAGCACTGAGCCCAGATGCAAAGGAGTCCAAGAGAGAAGGCATACGCTGGAATTCTAGCACTCTAGAGGCAGAGTTCGAGATCTCAGTTCAAGGCCAGCCTGGTCTACAAAGTGAGTTGCAGAACAGCCAGGGCTTTGTAGAGAGACTCTGTGTCAAGAGGCCTAAGGGAGAAGCAGCCCCACCCTTGCCCGCCCACCCTGCCTCCTTGCTAGTGAGTGCACCTATTGCTACAGCTGCCATGGCTGTCTGCCTTCACTGACATCACAACCCTGTTTCTTTGGCCTTGCCACATGGAATAAAGACTAGAAGCTCTCCTGTATCCTTGAGGCCTTCAGCTTCAGATTGGAACCTAGGATGCATCCAGCCTTGTGGATGAAGCAGCTATGAAGTTCCCAGCCTCTCCACCAAGCAGACAGCTACTGTTGGACATTCAGCCTGTAGCATGTAATCCAACCTAATATATCCTGTGTGGTATATATTCACTCCATTAGTTCTGTGCTTCTAGAGAACCTTGGCCAGTCCAGGAAGTTAATAACACCCCCACTTCCTAGGTAAGGATGCTGAGGACCCAACTGGTACTCCGGCCTGAGGCCAGTAATTCAGAATGTGAGCCACATGATACCGGCTCCAAACAACACTGCTGGCCTAGGAGACTGCAAGACAACCTTCTACTTCCTCCAACCATGCCAACTCACGCCTACTGGCTGCTTCAGGCCTATAGCTCACTTTGGCTGGGCTGGCAAGGGCACCTGCTTAGAAGCAGGTGCTTCTCCACCCTTTAGTCCCGCCCCCATTACCTCTCAGAGCTGAAGTTGGAGGCTGTGACAATCACATCATCTTTGCTCTGCACCAGGACAGGGATCTTCCGGCAGCCTGGTGACTTCAGCAGGCGCTGTAGCAGCTTCAGGGTTTCTTAAAGGGTGAAATGGAACAGAATTAGGGGACACGGCCTTCTCTCTGGCCAGACTTCCAGGGTAAGACAGGTGCACTCAATACTGATGCAAGCAGGAGTCAGACAGACAGATGGACCAGTGTTAAATGCCACAATGCCTGGAGAAGCAAAAAGGACGATCAAAGGTGGGTGGGCACACGCTGCTAGCATACAGAGAGCATCTTCTCTAAGGCCATGAGTCTGGACACAGACCAGTGACTGGGGCTCCAGAGGATGATGCTCTTTCCCACAATGCTCTGCTTCCTGGAAGGTCTCATTTCAGGAATATCCTGGGCATTCACAAGTCTGCAAAACCCTTTTGCTTTTTTTGTTTTGTTTGGGACAGGGTTTCTCTGTATATCCCTGGCTGTCCTAAACTTGCTCTGTAGACCAGGCTAGCACAGAACTCTCAAGAGGTCCACCAGCCTGTTCCTGAATGCTGGGATTGAAGGTGTGCACTACTACCGCTTAGCTGCAGAGATCATTCTTCTGAGAACTTTTTTATTTATTATATGTAAGTACACTGTAGCTGTCTTCAGATGCACCAGAAGAGGGTGTCAGATCTCATTACATTAAGGATGGTTGTGAGCCACCATGTGGTTGCTGGGATTGGAACTCAGGACCTTCAGAAGAGCAGTCGGTGCTCTTAACCACTGAGCCATCTCTCCAGCCCCTTCTGAGAACTTCTAGTGGGACAATGCTCCATTCGACTTGCAGCACCACGGAGAGGAGAGATGCAGAAGCCTAGTCCCAAAGCCTGGGTATGTGTAAGCTTTGGTGTAACCAGACTCTTTGCCCAAATTCCTCCATATACATCCTACTTCAATGGTACAGCCCAATGCCTGCTGCTGGGGACATAACGGGTGTGTGGGGAGGGGTGGCAGACTAGAGATTGCATAGATCCTACACTTGGAAGCAGGAGGTAAAAGAACAGAAGGGAAACTCTAGTCAAGAGCTAAAGAGGGGAAGAAGCAGCAGCAGACTCTGTCTGATGGACCCCGAGGCTAACCTACTAGCACAGACAGGATGCAGAAGGTGCTCTCTGAGTCTCTGAAGCAGTCCACCCCGGCCGGAACGCAGTGTCAATAAACCCCAGAGGACGCTGAGGCTGGAGGCTTCACTTACCTTGAAGGATGTTGGCAGGACACATGTCAATCTTGGTGACAACCACAAACACAGGTACATTGAGTGCCAATGCCAAGCCCAGATGCTCCTTGGTCATCCCCACAATGCCAGCATTGCTGCCCACCTGCCACAACAGAAAGGAACTGTCAGTAAGGGAGAGATTGCTGGGCTGTCAGCAGACCCCAGCCTGCCGGGGAAAGCTTGTCTGACAAAGCCTGAGCCTGAGGCCTGCTTGGGCGACAGAGAACCTTCTGGACCAGCATGAGAAACTCAATGACACCCTGTCAAGAAAGAAGAAAAAGGTAACAAAAGGCTGGGGTGTAGCTTAGAGGTCGACTGTGCCTAGCACCACAGACCCAAGGTTCAGTTCTCAGTACTGCAAAAACAGACCAAGCAAACAAAACCTCAAATCACCAACAGCAAAACCCCAGAGGAGCCCTATAACCAACAACAGACAATTCAAACAGCCTGGGACGCAGACGCACCTATGCTCCCACAGTGCGTTCAGTTTAACATCCGTGGTCGGCAATGAACGGATCCCTGGCTGACCACTTCTACTCTAGAGGTCACCTGACGCTGGACATTATAATGGAACACTTGCCAGTATGAGCACACTGTTTCTCTGGGGTGGAGAGATGGCTCAGGGGTTAAGAGCACTGGTTTCGTACCAGGTGTGGTGGTGTACGCCTTTAATCCCAGCACTTGGGAGGCAGAGGGAGGCGGATTTTTGAGTTCCAGGCCAGCCTGGTCTACAAAGTGAGTTCCAGGACAGCCAGGGCTACAGAGAAATCCTGTCTCAAAAGAAAAGAAACAGAAAAGAAAAAAAGAGCACTGGTTGCTCTTCCATAGGACCCAGGCTTATTTCTCAGCATCTACATAGTGGCTCACAACTGTCAAAAACTCCAGGTCCAAGAGATCTTATGCTCTCTTATGGTCCAAGGATACAACCCGTGGAAGTTGTTTCTTCGAAGGATGCTTCCCTGGTAGCAGGCTAGGCAGCAGACATCTTCAGCTACTGAGCCATCGAGCTGGCCCTCCTCATTGCATTTTCTTTGTGTACTATGCAAGCGAATGCTTACTAAAATAGACTCCCGAGAGACACGGCCATCCTGTGCCTGTGTGTGCCATCCTATGCCTGTGTGGCACTTTGAACATGCTAGGACACCTTCACTGCGTAGCTTTTACTCGCTTCCACAGCATGCAGGGGAGTCTCCAGAAAAAGAAACAGTACTATATGTAACCCAAGCTGGCCTCAAAGCCATCATCCTCCTGCCTCCACTTCCCAAAGGCTGGGATTCTAGGCATGAACCATCAGCACGCTGTTATTTCTCTGCTGTGAAGTGGAAACTTGAGGGTTTTCTGGAAAGTCGGTGATTTGCTGGGGCAAACACGTGAAGGAATATTTCATTAAAGTGGACACAGGTGTGAAAGGCTAAGGCCGACTTAAGAAGGAACGTTTTGCTGAAGCAGACACAGGAGAGAGGATGTTCTGCTAAGGCGAGCACGTGAAAGGACACGTGATGAAGGATTCTTTGCTAACAACGTGCATGTATTGGTCTGCCTTACACTGCATAGTTGAGCTGCATTTGTCAGGACTCTGGTGGTCTGTGTAGCCACTTCTGAGGACTTGGGCTGATTGGATGCACACGTTGGGGGAAGACACGTGCTGAGGCAAGGCTTGTGGAGGACTCATGGTGTTTGGAGGGTATAAACATGACTCACTGAATGATGGAGACAGAGCTTGGCTTGCTGGTACAGCTAGCTGTGCAACTCTGGTGGGTCTCATGTCTCCGCTGATCTTCGCTTCCCTGAGAGAGGCACAGCTTCTCCTGGTGTTCCTGAGGGATCCTCCTGCTGACTGGAGCTGAGGCGTGGCTGTCTCTGCTAGGTCGTGACACAACTGATGCTAACCTGATTTTACCCAACTGGACTGCTGGTGTATCTATGAAGTGTTTATGAGTGGTTGGAGCTACTGACCTGTGAACTGCTGATTTCTAGACAACACAGACTGGAGTTGCTCCAAAGAACCTTTCCAAACAGGTCCATTCCCCACCACGCACATTCCCCACCCCCACGCCCCACCCCCGTCCTGTATCCTTTCATTTCCACTACCTCTGGTGGGTGATGGGCTACAAGGGAGGTTAAAGCATTTAAGAACCATTGTTAAAAATAAAGTTTGAAATTATTAAAGTTATACTGCTGTCTAAAGAAGTCTAAAAAATGGATGATAGCCTACAACTCAGACAGGAAAATGTGGTTTGGGGTGAAGATTATCCCATCATTGTCATTACAGCTCAGCTAGACAAAGCTTTTTATTGTCTGAAGAATGTGAGTCTCTAAGTAAAGACATGACAAGGAGATGCACTAGGCTATGGTCCAATAGGAGCACGTCTCTCCAGAGATGCTAGCTAGCTCATGTGGCTCAATCACTGTACACACAGTGAAATACACCCGACCTCACAAGTTGTGCAGTTATTACACACGCTAGCTTATTACAACACAAACAAAAAAGGGAAAAAAATGTTGGTTTCTAAACCCTTCATGTTTAAAAGACACAGCCTCGTTGGTTGCGCATGCCTTTAATCCCAGCACTTAGGAGACAGAGGCAGGTGGGTTTCTGAGTTCGAGGTCAGCCTGGTTCACGAAGCTGGTTTCAGCACAGCCAGGGCTACACAGAGAAACCCTGTCTTTAAAAACCAAAAATAAAATAAAATAAAATAAAATAAAAAATATATTCAGGATAGGATTTTTATTCTTATTACTACTACTAGTACTACTACAGGCTGGAGAGATGGTTTAGCAGTTAAGAGTACTGGCTGCTGTTCCAGAGGACCCAGGTTCAATTCCCAGCATCCACAAGGCAGCTCACAACTGTCTATAATCTAGTCTCTGAGGAATGTGACCTCTGTGGATACTGACATATGTGGTATATAGATATACATGCAGGCAAAATACCCAGACACCTAAAATTAAGGAGATGTAAACATTTTAAATTATTCTTGGTATGTGTGTGCACGTAGAGGTCACACGTGTAGCAGTTCAGAAGACAACCTGATACAGCCAGCTCTCTCTTACCTTTATGCGCTGGGATCAAACTCAGGTCACCAGGCTTGCTTGGCAAGCCCTTTACCCACTGAGACATCTTTCCCACCCTCCAGATTCCTAATGGCCACAGCCCAATGGCCCCTATGGACTTCCAGATGCCTTTTGGTATGGCAGCTTTCCTCAGTCTAGAGCAGGTAACAGCCCTTTGAGAGGAGCTGCTACTGTCCCAAGAAGAGCAGGCGGAGAGGGCTGGGCGCCCCCCAGCTCAGGCTGCTCCCTCTCCTCTGCAGTTTGAGGCTTGGCCTAAGAACCTGCTTGTGGGGCAACTTGAGCAAGTTTCCTAGGGACAGATGCCTATGTTTATCACACTTGTCAGCCCAGACAGTGAGGAACCAGGAGGGTGGAGGGGCTTTAGAAGGCCTTGTGACAGGAAAACTCACTTGCTGTGTGTGGGTGCACACTATCTTGCTCCCTCCAGCTTCCCTGAAGTGGTACAGGAGCTAAGCAGAGCACATGTGCACACAGCAAAGCCAAGCCTCTTCCCTCCCCCTTCTCAGTGATGCTTCGTGATGAGCTGCTCAAGCATCCAATCACGAGCTCTCTGTGAGCCCTAGGACCAGGGAGGCCTACTTCCCACTGTGTGTGCCACAGGTGAGCACAGGGCCAGGCCCAGAGCAGCTTCCCCAAAAGAACTGTACAATGGCTGCCATATCTCCTTTGTAGGCACTGAAGACACTACCTCAGGCTCTGCTGGCTGCTGCCCTTGGTTCCTGATGTGACGGTGCCCTTTTCTTCCCTAGGTCGATCTCAGAGTGCCACCTAGGGTCACCCTCTGGAAGTACCCCAAGGTGAAGGAGAAAACACTCTGAAGGCACAAAATAAGGAGAAAGCCTCTCTGCCTTTCCAGAAAGGAAACCTGCAAGGTACTGTGCTCTGTATCGAGAGGTCCCTCCCTGCTCCAAACCCAGGAGAAAGGTCAAGGTTTGCCTGTGGAGAAGACCACAGAGCTCAGAGGACAAGGGTTCCCTGAGACTGCAAACTTGCCCCCACAAGCAGACCTCAGTCTCAGATGGATCCCAAACATTTGCATAGCATCCCCAGGTCCCCTTGTGGGGGAAACCGCACACTTACCATGAGCATGCAGAAGTCAGGCAAGTGGCCAGTCATGCCAAAAACAGTGGTCTTAAGGTACTTCTCGTGGCCAGCCAAGTCGATGAAGGTGATCACTTTAGAGGACTTCTCACAGATCTTTGTCCATTCGAGGCTGCCACCATGGCTGTCGGGTTTGTTCACTACATTGCCTTCGCTGTCAAAGCCCAGAATGTCATTGCCCACACTGCTGGTTCGACCAGATTCAATCTCATGTTTGTGGCGAAAGAGTTTTTGGCGGGCAAAGCCACGGCCATTGTCCAGCTCCCCGTGTGTTAGGACTCCCAGGAGTGTGCTTTTGCCAGCATCCACGTTGCCCACCACTGCCACCCTGCGTGGACAGGAACCTGATGTGAGAGCTAGTTCCTGAGGAGACTACTCAGCCCGAGACTGGGCCCTGAGCACAGGCTCACCCCAGCACCCTGGCTCAAAACTTCCCTGTTCAGAAAGAACACAGCAAGGGATGTTCCTGGAGCTGTACCCAAGGAACACAAAGTTAGTCAGGAGTCCCGGCTCCTTTAATACCAACAACCCTAACCCCCTGCTTTGAGAGCACCCCCAGAATTATGAAAGGCATAAATTTCATAACTTCTAGCATCCCAAGCAGACGGTAAGCTGAACAGAGGTACGGGGGCCACGGGATACATGGCCGGGCCTTCTCCCACACATCCCAGATGAAATACCCAGAGATGGAACTCAGAAGCAAAGCAGAATTACCAAGACCATGGGTCCCTGTACTTTTCCATCTTGGGCAGAGGCAGAGCTGACAGACAAGTGTCCCAGGCCCTACCACATTCTCTGTGAAGACCCCAAGTCACGCAGCAGGGCCCCTGCAAGTGTTCTGAGACCTTACCTGACCTCCAGGAAGTCATTGTCTCCAACTCGTTTCCTGACTAGGTAATCACGCACACGGCCGCCCGCTTCTTGACGTTCTCGTAAGAGGATGACGTCAGCCTCTATCTGCTCCGCCATGCTCTTCACGGTGGCGTAGGAGGCCTCCATGTCAGCTTCACTCAGCCCGTACTCAGTCCCATCTGGTGACGAGAGCCCAGACATCAGCAGGAGAGGGAGTCCTGACCAACCTGCCTGCCAACTCTACCTAAACAGACTCCCTCCTGGCACTGCAAAAAACAGCAACAACTCAGGTACACACAGAGTTAATGTGGCAGGGCCACAGCTTCCCCTCATATCTGGGCACTGAGTAAATTCATTCACGAGTCACTGAGCCTCTCCTTGAAGTTATGCCAAGCTTCGTACTGGGTGCTGGAAATACAGGTGCCCTCAGTGAGCTCACAGCCAGCCCCAAGGGAGAGACAAAGGAATTAATTAATCTCAATGTGATTGGTGTACTAACTACCCTGTAGAGCTGAAGGAAGAGAATGCGAAGCAGGGTCTAGGGATGTGGAGGGAAGCTGTGGTGTGCTGACTGCAAACCAGGTCTGTAGAAGTTGCGACATGAACAGGTAGAGAAAAAGCATTGCCCCAGAGAAGCATGAGCAGTCAGGGACTGGGAACAGGCACGGTATGTGAGGAATGGGGCAGGTGTCGGAGATGACAGTGAAGTGGAGGCTGCTATGACCCCAGACTGCAGCAAACGTGGGGGTCAAGCAGGACAGTAACATGGTCAGAGCAAGGCTGGCTGGAAGACCTTCTAGGCAATAAGCAAGAGGCCAAGAAGCAGGAACTCAGCAAGGGAGGAATTCCGATGCCCTAGGCAAGCAAGGAGGGCGGGAAGATGGAGGGAGACTAGGGTATGTCTCAGACAGTTTTTAATTAGGACGGCTCAGGTACTGTATCCAGCCACCAGCTGGAAAAAGAATTGGAGCTCAGGATGTGAAGGAAGCCAGGAAGATTGATCATCTAGCTTTCCAGAGTCTAAGAACAGCAGCACTAAGGCGCTTCCAGGTAGCACGGGGTTCGGTGCCCACCACTCCCTCAGCCCCTCTCTCAGTTCCTTGTCAGCGAACCCCATAGTAGGGTACTGTAGTGGCTATTCCTGGTTGTCAACTTGACAATATTTGGAATGAACTACAATCCGGAATTGGAAGGCTCACCAGTGACCCTTATCTGGAGGCTTGGAGATCCTTATCTGGATCTTGGTTTGAAGATCTTGAGCCATAGTGGCTATGGATTCCAGAAGATTGAATCTCCGAGTTAAGGAACACACCTTTAATCTGGGCTATGCCTTTCATCTGGGATTAAAGGTGTGGTGGAACACACCTTTAATCTGGGCTACACCTTTTGCTGGAGACAATATAAGGACATTGGAAGAAGGGAGTCTAGCTCGAGCTCTTGCTCCTTCGCCTGCTTGCTGCGTGAGACTGAGTAACTGCTAGATCCTTGGACTTCCATTCACAGCTGCGACTGAACAATTGTTGGGAATTGGGCTGCCTACTGTAAGTCATCAATAAATTCCTTTACTATTTAGAGACTATTCATAAGTTCTGTGACTCTAGAGAACCCTGACTAATACAGAAGTTGGTACCAGGAGTGGTTCTAGAGTAACAGAAGTACAAGGATGAATCTTTTAAAATACTGGAATTGGCTTGTTGATCCACCAGCACTTTCAAATATTGAAACCTCTCCAGATTCTCTCCCTCCTGGGAGCTCAGAGAATTTTGAAGACCCATGGTTGAAACTATATTCCGAACTTAAAGAAGCTAATGACCTTGATTTTCTTAATGAATTAGGTGATTCAGTGCACAAAGCTTTCTACAAGATGGGGAAAAAATCGGAAAATGATTTTACTGGCTGGCTGCTCTTAGTATCTGTGGAAAGAATGATGAATGAAAGGAAGGAGTTGTGTGATAAAATCGAAAGTCTCCAGACACAAGTAAACGATCTCAAAGTTGCTAAGTGTGTCCTTGAGGAGAATCTTCTCTCTTGTAGCAATAGAGCTCAAGTTGCAGAAAATCAAACAGAAACTCTCATTGTAAGGTTGGCTGAACTACAGCGAAAATTCAAATCTCAGCCTCAGAGTGTGTCGACAGTTAAAGTAAGGGCTCTAATTGGCAAAGAATGGGATCCTACAACATGGGATGGGGATGTGTGGGAAGACCATGTTGAAGCTGAGAATTTTGAATCCTCAGATTCTCAAGGGTTTGCCCCACCTGAGGAAGTAGTACCCTCAGCCCCACCTCTTGAAATAATGCCTTCCCCACATGAGGAAATTAATTTTGCAGAGTCTGCTCACGGCCCACCAATAGTTTCTTCTAGACCTGTAACCAGACTCAAAGCAAAACAGGCTCCTAGAGGGGAGGTAGAAAGTGTAGTCCATGAGGAAATTCGCTACACTACTAAGGAGCTTAATGAGTTTGCTAATTCATTCAAGCAGAAACCTGGTGAATATGTGTGGGAATGGATTTTAAGGGTGTGGGATAAGGGTGGAAGGAACATAAAACTAGAGCAGGCTGAGTTTATTGACATGGGTCCTCTGAGTAGAGATTCTAGGTTTAATACGGAAGCTCGCATAGTTAAAAAAGGTGTCAAAAGTTTGTTTGAATGGTTGGCTGAGGTGTTTATCAAAAGATGGCCTACTGGAAATGACTTGGAGATGCCTGATATTCCATGGCTTAGTGTTGATGAAGGGATTTTAAGACTTAGGGAAATTGCAATGCTAGAGTGGATATATTGTGTAAAGCATAATTGTCCACAATGGGAAGGTCCAGAAGATATGCCTTTCACCAGCTCTATAAGACGCAAATTGGTGAGAGGGGCACCAGCACATTTGAAGGGTTTTGTTCTTTCCCTTTTCCTTGTGCCAGATCTTAGCATTGGAGATGCTTCTGCTCAATTAGATGAATTAAATTCACTGGGTTTAGTTAGATTCCGAGGTAACAAGGGCCAGGTGGCAGCATTGAATCGCCCGAGACAAGGTGATTCTAGTTATTATAATGGACAGCGTAGACAAAAGAATGTTTATAATAACATACCCAGTAATGGTCAGCACAGGAGAGGTGAAATTTATAATGGCATGACTCGCTTGGACCTTTGGTACTGGCTAATCAATCATGGTGTTTCCAGGAATGAAATACATAGGAAGCCTACTGCATATTTGTTTGATCTGTATAAGCAGAAAAATTCTCAAACAAATGAAAGAAAGGCTACATTAGATCGTGGTAAACAGCAATCTCGGCCAGTGAATCAATTTCCAGACTTGAGACAGTTTGCAGATCCGGAACCCCTTGAATGAAGGGGTGGCCAGGTTCCTCTGAGGAAGGATCTTGATAAGACACTCAAAGGTTTTGCTGTTACCCTTTCTCCAGTTCTTCCCCAGAGGGACCTACGGCCTTTTACAAGGGTAACTGTACACTGGGGAAAAGGAAATAATCAGACTTTTCGGGGTCTGCTGGATACTGGTTCTGAGTTGACACTGATCCCAGGGGATCCCAAGAAACATTGTGGCCCTCCAGTTAAAGTAGGGGCTTATGGAGGGCAGGTGATTAATGGAGTTTTGACTGATGTCCGACTCACAGTAGGTCCAGTAGGTCCCCGGACACATCCTGTGGTGATTTCCCCAGTTCCAGAATGTATAATTGGGATAGATATACTCAGAAATTGGCAGAATTCTCATATTGGTTCCCTGAACTGTAGAGTGAGGGCTATTATGGTTGGAAAGGCCAAATGGAAGCCTTTAGAGTTGCCTCTGCCAAAGAAAATAGTGAATCAAAAACAGTATCGTATTCCTGGAGGAATTGCAGAAATTACTGCCACTATCAAGGACTTGAAAGATGCAGGGGTGGTGGTTCCCACCACATCTCCATTTAACTCTCCTATCTGGCCAGTGCAGAAAACAGATGGATCATGGAGAATGACAGTTGATTACCGAAAACTAAATCAGGTAGTAACTCCAATTGCAGCTGCTGTACCAGATGTAGTTTCCTTACTTGAGCAAATTAACACATCTCCTGGCACCTGGTATGCGGCTATTGATCTGGCAAATGCCTTCTTCTCAGTACCTGTCCATAAGGACCACCAGAAGCAATTTGCTTTCAGTTGGCAAGGCCAACAGTATACCTTCACAGTTTTGCCTCAAGGATATATTAACTCTCCTGCCCTGTGTCATAATTTAGTTAGAAGGGATCTTGATCGTTTGGATCTTCCACAAAATATCACATTGGTGCACTATATTGATGACATTATGCTGATTGGACCAAGTGAGCAGGAAGTAGCAACCACTTTGGACTCATTGGTAACACATATGCGTATCAGAGGATGGGAAATAAATCCAACCAAAATTCAAGGACCATCTACCTCAGTGAAATTCTTAGGAGTCCAGTGGTGTGGGGCATGCAGAGATATTCCTTCTAAGGTGAAAGATAAGTTATTGCACCTGGCCCCTCCTACAACCAAGAAAGAAGCACAACGTTTAGTGGGTCTATTTGGATTCTGGAGACAACACATCCCTCACTTGGGTGTGTTACTTAGGCCTATTTACCAAGTGACTCGGAAAGCTGCTAGCTTTGTGTGGGGCCTGGAACAGGAGAAGGCCCTTCAACAGGTCCAGGCTGCTGTGCAGGCTGCTCTACCACTTGGACCATATGACCCAGCAGATCCGATGGTACTTGAGGTGTCTGTGGCTGATAGAGATGCTGTTTGGAGCCTCTGGCAGGCCCCTGTAGGTGAATCACAGAAAAGGCCTTTGGGATTTTGGAGCAAAGCTCTACCATCATCTGCAGACAACTATTCTCCCTTTGAAAAACAGCTCTTGGCCTGCTATTGGGCCTTAGTGGAAACTGAACGTCTGACAATAGGACACCAAGTCACTATGCGACCTGAACTACCCATCATGAGCTGGGTACTATCAGACCCTGCAAGTCATAAAGTGGGACGTGCACAGCAGCAGTCTATTATCAAATGGAAGTGGTATATACGTGATCGGGCCAGAGCAGGTCCTGAAGGCACAAGCAAGTTACATGAAGAAGTTGCTCAAATGCCTATGGTTTCTATTCCTGTTACAATGCCATCTGCTGCCAAGCATGCACCTATAGCCTCATGGGGTGTTCCCTATGATCAACTGACCGAAGAGGAGAAGACTAGAGCCTGGTTTACTGATGGCTCTGCACGTTATGCAGGCACCACCCAGAAGTGGACAGCTGCAGCATTACAACCCCTTTCTGGGACAACCTTGAAAGACACAGGTGAAGGGAAATCTTCACAGTGGGCAGAACTTCGGGCAGTACACATGGTATTACAGTTTGTTTGCAAGAAGAAATGGCCAGATGTACGATTATACACTGACTCATGGGCTGTAGCCAATGGATTGGCTGGATGGTCAGGGACTTGGAAAGATCACAATTGGAAAATTGGTGAGAAAGACATCTGGGGAAGAAGTATGTGGATAGATCTCTCCAAATGGGCAAAGGATGTGAAGATATTTGTGTCCCATGTAAATGCTCACCAAAAGGTGACTTCAGCTGAGGAGGAGTTCAATAATCAAGTGGATAAGATGACCCGTTCTGTGGACAATCAGCCTCTCTCCCCAGCCATCCCTGTCATTGCTCAATGGGCACATGAACAAAGTGGCCATGGTGGTCGAGATGGAGGTTATGCTTGGGCTCAGCAACACGGGCTTCCACTCACCAAAGCTGACCTGGCTACTGCTGCTGCTGATTGCCAGATCTGCCAACAGCAGAAACAAACACTGAGCCCCAGATATGGCACCATTCCTCGAGGTGACCAGCCAGCAACCTGGTGGCAGGTTGACTACATTGGACCACTTCCTTCGTGGAAAGGACAGCGTTTTGTTCTTACTGGAGTAGATACTTATTCTGGTTATGGATTTGCCTTTCCTGCACGTAATGCCTCTGCTAAAACCACCATTCACGGACTGACAGAATGCCTCATCTATCGTCATGGTATTCCACACAGTATTGCTTCTGACCAAGGAACTCATTTCACAGCCAGAGAAGTACGACAGTGGGCCCACGATCATGGAATTCACTGGTCTTACCACGTTCCCCATCATCCTGAAGCAGCTGGTCTGATAGAAAGATGGAATGGCCTTTTGAAGACGCAGTTACAGCGCCAATTAGGTGGTAACAGCTTGGAAGGCTGGGGCAGAGTTCTTCAGAAGGCAGTATATGCTTTGAATCAGCGCTCGATATATGGTACAGTTTCACCCATAGCCAGGATTCATGGGTCCAGGAATCAAGGGGTGGAAAACGGAATAGTTCCACTTACTATCACTCCTAGTGACCCTCTAGGAAAATTTTTGCTTCCTGTCCCCATAACTCTAGGTTCTGCTGGCCTAGAAGTTTTGGCTCCAGAGAGGGGAGTCCTCCTACCAGGAGCTACAACAAACATTCCATTGAACTGGAAGCTCAGACTTCCCCCTGGTCATTTTGGGCTTCTAATGCCCTTAAACCAACAGGCTAAAAAAGGAATAACAGTGTTAGGAGGGGTGATAGATCCAGATTACCATGGAGAAATTGGATTACCTCTTCACAATGGTGGTAAGCAAGATTATGTCTGGAGTGTAGGAGATCCCTTAGGGCGCCTCTTAGTACTACCATGTCCTGTGATTAAAGTCAATGGGAAACTACAACAGCCTAATCCAAGCAGGATGACAAAGGACGCAGACCCATCAGGAATGAAGGTATGGGTCAATCCTCCAGGAAAAGAGCCAAGACCTGCTGAGGTGCTGGCTGAAGGTGAAGGAAATACAGAATGGGTAGTAGAGGAAGGTAGTTATAAATACCAATTAAGGCCACGTAACCAGTTGCAGAAACGAGGATTATAAAGTAATATGAATGCCCATTGTAAATTTACTAATGCGTTTGCGATTGTACGAGGGATAGTTATATCATGTTAGGCGTATTTACAACCTTGTTATTGTTTCATGTGAACATGAGATATTATTTGTGTCAAGTTGACAAGGGGTGGATTGTAGTGGCTATTCCTGGTTGTCAACTTGACAATATTTGGAATGAACTACAATCCGGAATTGGAAGGCTCACCAGTGACCCTTATCTGGAGGCTTGGAGATCCTTATCTGGATCTTGGTTTGAAGATCTTGAGCCATAGTGGCTATGGATTCCAGAAGATTGAATCTCCGAGTTAAGGAACACACCTTTAATCTGGGCTATGCCTTTCATCTGGGATTAAAGGTGTGTTCCGTTGCCTACTGTAAGTCATCAATAAATTCCTTTACTATTTAGAGACTATTCATAAGTTCTGTGACTCTAGAGAACCCTGACTAATACAGGTACCCTCTTCTGTTCTACCAACCAGACACCTTGCCAGGCCAAGCCTGCTGCTCTACCTCCTCCCTCTCAAAGTCCCCAAAACAAGCTCATCTGTTCCAAGGAAAAGAAAGCCACTCCTCTGTCACTGTCTCTGCTCACACTCTGAGCTACCAACTGTCTCTTGTGATCACCAAGGGACTCAGAAGATGAGCCAACCCTTGCTGACATTCCTCCCTGGTGCTTCAAACTCCTCCTAGAGGAGCTGCTGTCACCAAACATCACCAGGCTACAACCCTGCCCGCCATTCAGCCAGAGATCTCTTGTTGTCTCCCCTGTCCCCATCGCCCTGAGTGCCAGCCTCTGCTAATCCACCCACTAAAGACCCTCCTCTTCCTCCAACCTTTCCTTTCAGCTACGTCTTTCTATGGCCTCAACTGTCACTGCCAAGACTTCAGAAACACATGGAATCCAGTGGCCTAAATGAGAACCCCTAGAAGTCTAATACTCAGTTCACCCACTCATCCTTTAAGCAGTGGCACACAAATGTTCAGCATCACTAAAGCTCTGTACGTTCCCTGTAACCCTGCAAGGCAGGCTGAGCTGTTGCCTTTAATAGTGAAGAAAACAGCCTGACAATTCCAGCACCCGAGAGGATGAGGCAGGAGGATCATAAATGTGAGGCTCGGGCTGGAGAGATGGCTCAGAGGTTAAAAGCACTGACTGCTCTTCTAAAGGTCCTGAGTTCAATTCCCAGCAACCACATGGTGGCTCACAACCATCTGTCATGGGATCTGACGCCCTCTTCTGGTGTGTCTGAAGACAGCAACAGTGTACTCATATACATAAAATAAATAAATCTAAAAAAAAAAAAAAAAAATGTGAGTCCCCCCCTCAGACAAACAAAAGGGAGGGGAGGGAGGGGAGGGGAGGGGAGGGGGGGGAGGGGAGGGGAGGGGAGGGGAGGGAGGGAAGACAAACAGGGTAAACAGAAAGCAGATCCTTAGGAGCTAGGAGGCTGTGGAGGGGCCGCAGTGTAAACTGGGGTCCTCTGACTGCAAACCTGAATGCTTTTCCTTCCCACTTGCTGTTGCTTTCTCTGACTGGCTGTTCTGTTTCTCTTGCTGTCCCCATTCTAATATAGACAGTATTTTGCTTCTGCTTCTATGCATACATAAGCATAACCTTTCATCAGCCCAGCCCTGCTAATCCCAGGTCTTTACGGTGTTCTTTTGCTGCCTAATTTAGGCCCATATTCTACTAAAGAATTTATCTCAGTGAAGCTCGTCTGTGTGCCTCCCCCCTGCCCTGTGCTACCTCCCACAGCCCATCCAGCACAGCACCCACACATGTAAGCTCCCAAAGAAACCATAGTGCACTCGGGAGGAAGAGGCAGGCGGATTTCTGAGTTCGAGGCCAGCCTGGTCTACAAAGTGAGTTCCAGGGCAGCCAGGGCTACACAGAGAAACCCTGTCTCAAAACAAACAAACAACAAACAAAAAAGAAAGAAAGAAAGAAAGAAAGAAAGAAAGAAAGGAAGAAAGAAAGAAACCATAGTGCTTACACTGCCATTTCCACATCAGAATCTCTGAATGACTTTCCAGAACCAACAGAATTCCTTCCAGGTTCAATTCCCTTAAGCCCCGCCCCCGTCATCCTACATCCTTTAACACAGGCTCCCTCTGGGCTCTATCCCAGTGCAAAGGCCCTGGGTTGGGGCTGGAGACTCATCCTAAGTCCTGGACAGTCCTAGCTCTGCCCTCATTTTTCACCCTAGACAGCAGCCGATCAGCATCTGTTCAGAGGCTCCACAAACACCGGCCCCTCCTTGCAACATTTGCCACTTGCCACTCCTTGCTCTTGTGCAAACGTCTTTTTACACACATCTCCCCCCTCCCCCGCCCAGGCTATAGAAGCACCTTGAGGACGGGGAACTATATCTTAACCATTTTCTGATGAATAGTTTTCCTACCTTAAGCACTCAAATGTCTAGAAAATATAAAACAACTGAACCAAGGAGGGGCCGAGGGCAGAGGGCAGAGGGTTCGGAATGACAGCAGAGCTCTAGCGCTGTCTGAACTAGGGAAAACTGCTATCCTCACCAGACTATCTACCTCCCTGCTGCTTTCTAAGCTAGGGCCAGCACCAATGTCACCTTGACCATCAGAGCTCTTGGGTGGTCACATTATCCTGGTCTAGCACGCACCACTTTCATTGTGTTAGGAGTAGACAAAAGCCAAGGAGAAAAGCCAGAGTCCAATTACTAAAGACAGTGCCAGCCCTCATCAGATTTCTGTCCTGCCAGCTCGCTTACCTTTCCCACAACACTCTTCTATACAAGTGACAGCTTCCCAGGCTTTGGGGACATAAGTCTCAGCTCTTTGGCCTGACATTCAAGAACCATAAGCGGACCCTGCCCACCTGTTCAGTATCCCTGGACCTCACATTCTCCTCTCCTTCCTAGAGTACATCTGGCCCTCCAATGCCACCATGCCTCTGGGCATGGGGTTTCCTCGGCCCATCGCCACTGTTCACAGGAAAGCAGCTCCTTTGTGTGGCTGTTGCTGACGCCTGTGTCTCTTGCTGTGCCATCTGTCACTCCACTGATCACCAGGGTTGATTAGGCTGGTCTGGCTGGCTAAGCAGGGATGCCCGCCCTCTCTCAGTGCTCCCTGAGCTGTGCTCAGTAGAAGAGGGCAAAGTTCCCTGACAGAGAACCATTGGCAGTCATGGGTATAATGAGACAACTGTGCTCTCCGCTAGAACCTCCAAATGAGCTCTCAAGCCATGACTTCTTAGAAACAGTCGAGGTCTCTTTGCAAAGCAATTCCATAGTAAATCAGCTACAACCTTGGACCCTGAAAACCTGGCAGTGCTAACACGAACACCTCTGTGCCAAGGGCGCTCCTGGAGTGCTCACGGCACTCACCGGGGCACCGTGGGATCATTATTCATATTTTTGTACTATTTATTTTGAAAGATTTGAGTTCTAATTAAGTGTGTGTGGGAATGGGCACATGAAAGTGCTTGAAAGTATCAGATCCCCAGGAGCTGGAGTTATGGGTGGCTGTGAGCTTCCAAGTGTGCATGGGAACTGAACTTTGAGACCTCTGGAAGAGCAGTGCATACTCCCCAGCTCATTACCTGCATTTTAAGGCAAGGAAAACAGTCAACAGGCAAGCCCAGACCTCCCAGGCTGCAGACCCTAAACCACCGGACCATTACTGACTTGCTTCCTAAAACATTAACCTTAAATGAAGAGCATACAGGCATAGCACAGTCCCCTGGATGGTGTGCATGGTTTTAATATGCTTATCTGGGAAAGATTTCTCCCAGTAAAGTCTCCTTTACTCCAGGGCTACAGTGGAAGGCCCTAGTGGAGGGGTACAACACCTTCACAGGGAAGAAGCTGGAGACGAAGCTGACCTCTGGGGGCCTTGTAATTGACTCAGTCCTGTTTGATGCTCAACTTGTTTAACCAGTTGAGATCTCTCTCTGCCTCCAAAGAATCCAGCAGAAGGAGTTACCAAGATGATGTGTGGCTAATGCTGGGGTGTGCTGCGATGGTCCAGGGAGGATCTGACATCTTCCTTCTGAAGGAGGGTTAATTAGGTATGAGTTGGTGGCAATGGTAAAATTCAGACTGCACTAAAGGATGGGAGAAAAACTCTGCATGGCATGGCAAGGCCAAAGTCAAAGCGTCAAGAATTCACGGCCAGCCCCTTATTTATTTATTTATTTATTTATTTATTTATTTATTTATTTATTTAAAGATTTGTTTATTATATGTAAGTACACTGTAGCTGTCTTGGGATTTGAACTCTAGACGTTCGGAAGAGCAGTCAGGTGCTCTTACCCACTGAGCCATCTCACCAGCCCCCAGGCCAGCCCCTCTTAAACAAACACTTAAACAAATACTGAACAGTCTGGGTCTTTACAGACTCGCCCCACCACTTGTCACAACTGACCTTTATGTGGCTTCCTACAACGCAGGAAGTGACCTATGAGTGGTCTATCTTCTTAGAGCAGGCCAGAGATGCACCTGTCAAGCTTACAGGAGCAATCAATGATTTCTTATCACCAAGTACACAAGCCTTTTCTAAACCAGTGGCACATGGCAATGCTGACTGGCTCCCTCCCTGCCTTGGCAGACGACCCCTTAGCCTATCTCTTGAACCATGCCTTCTTTTAAGTGTAGGGTTGGCAGGAGGGGGAGGAGAAAGGAGATAAGGCAGCAGTCATGGTGGGATTCAGGAACCAAGTCTATGTCCCTGGTTGTCATCTTTGCTCCTTGGGGTTGAGAACCACCAGCTTTATTTTTTTTTATTTGTTTGGTTTTTCATTGCTAGGGATAGAGCGCAGGGCCTTGAACACACTAGGTGAGCCTCTTACTGCTAACCTACAAGCCCAGGGAAACAAATTTTAAGCGCCCCAAAGAACTTGGAAAGCATCAAGATTTGGAAGATCCCTAACACCATAGGTCAAAGAGTTGAAGAACAATTTTTTTTTTCTGCCACTGCAGAAGACTCAGCCAGGCCTAAGAAGCACTGCCTCTGAGCTACTCCTCCGGTCTGCTTTATATTTTTATTTTTAGACAGAATGGTTTGGAATTGGCCATCCTCCTGCCTCAGCCTCCTGAGTGGCAGGATCACAGGCGTGCATTCCCAAGCCTGGCAAAAGGCCTGTAAGAGCTCCTTAACTCAGACTCAGTCTGCCAACCAACTAGTTTCTGCCTTCTGCAAGTCTGCTAAGCAAAGAAAATGGCCCTAATGATGCACACAGGCCCGGCCTGGGCTTCTTGCAAGCGATCCTCAACCACTTCAGTTTTCATTTCAGCAAAGATAATGTTGTAATAAAGATGAAGGTAGTAAGTAGGTTACAGCATTGAGGGTATAAAACTATGAGTGACCGGACGGTGGGATAGGGGCTGGACAAAACCATAGTCTCATCTGGGACATGGGGTCCGCCTTTCTCTAAAACTGTCAGCTCCATTAGAATGAACAAGTAGGTTTAAGGACAACAATCAGAATGGTCATAAGTCTCCAAGCCTCACGAGATCTAGGGGCCAGGAGGGACCTCTGTTATCACAGCTATCCAGACTGAGGGAAGTGTGCGGCCTGGACCACAACAGCTCAACAGAAGGGGGGAATCCTGAGTGTCTTCCCCTTGCTGGTTTCAAGAACCACAGAGATCCCCAACCAAGAAGGAAAGAGAAAGCAGAAAGAACCATAGACAGGGCTGGAGAGGAAGCAGGATTAATTCGAGAGCTAGCCAGGACCTCCTCCCTTACCTTAGACAAGAGGTTTCCTTGCTTAACACTTCAATTCCCTGCATGCCAATGAGGAAACCTGAGGTGGAGAGGAAGCATTTCTAGGGCCCCCTGGGCAGGTGGACCCCCAAATTTGTCCTTACTGCTAACACAGGAACTGATATTCAGTTGCTGGTCCCACCCTCCAGACAGACCTGCAGGTACTACAGTGTGGCCACACAAGAGACACATGAGAGGAAAGGGTGGTGGTGGGGAAATGGGCGCCTAAAAAATTGTTTCAAACCAAGAAAGGAAAACTATGCTCACCTGATCCCTGCCCAATGACATATATGGTCTCTCCGCATCCCTCGTCCATCCTCTCCCACATCTGCCGAAGTAGGCTGTCATACTGCTCTGATGTAGGGCTCACTAGAACCAGCTAGAAGAGAAACCAACAGCCTTAGAACCACACTCACTAGAAAGGGCCACAGCTAAAGCTGGTCAACAGCCTGACCAAAGACCCTGACCATACCCCAGGGCACCCGACTGGGACACAGCTGCGCAGCCCCTTACACACTCACACACTCGCCGTCCCTCCTGAAACAGCCTTGTACGACCCAGACGATATACTGAAACGAGTCTGTGTCTGTGCCACAACCCGTAGGAGGAAAGGCGTACACAGCCCACTTCCTGTAGCTTCACAAGAGGACTGGGAGGGAGAAGACAGTCTGGCACTGTGAGGAAGCTGTCCTGCACTTCTGCGTGGTCTTCTGCCTGCAGTGTGCATCAGGGGGTTCAAGGGCAGATTGTTCACTGACAGCCATGCCCTCCACCCACAGCCCAATGCTCTCGTAATAACAGAAGAATTCTGGTCTACCTTGTCTGTCTCGCTTACTACAGTGAAAACTGCCTGCAGAAGGCTATCTCTGTCAACCAAACCCTACAGCCACCAAGGTTAGTGTTAATAGAACCACAGCTGGGCAAATCCTATCGATAACAAAGTATCAACCACTTACTTGGGAGGCCCGTTACCATGAGGCAAGTGGATTTCCTTCTCTAGCCACGACTATGTGACCTCGAACAAAGAACTTAACCTCCCTGAATCTCAATCTTCTCATCTAGAGAGTAAAATATAAAGCATCTGGGCTAGCTCAAGTCTGTAATACCAGCGCTGGAATACCTGAGGCAAGAAAACTGCTATGAGTCTGAAGCTAGCCTGGGCTATAGAATTAGAGCCCATCTTCAAAACAAAAGCATCCAGGCCAGGCTCAACTAACATGCATTCCAGTTATCTTCAACAAGTCATTTCTTCAAGAACTTTGCATGAGTCTCATACCATTCATCAGTAACTGTGTTTCTTGCTGGAAGCTCTCAGAGCCTTAGCTCCTCTCATTTAGCTATATATAGTGAGGGTATACATACCTAATGTCTACTCTTTTCAAGACTTAAATCTATTCAGTTCACCCTTCTCTCCTCCACACTGTCAGTTTTTGTTTTCAACACATACACACACACTCAATTTCAAAGGATTTCTCCAGCTCCTTGATGAAGTAACAGTTCCTTACTCCAGGCAATTAACTAAAATGGTCAAAGAGGTCCCACCCTCTTCACAGCTCTGTCCCAATTTCCCACTGAGCTTTCAGGTTTCTTCAGCTCCCTGACCATGCACTGACATCTAGTCAGTACATTTCCAACAGGCCATTTGACTCATCAGAGTTTAGAATTGTAACCCAGATGCTGCCAGTGTTACATTGTCTCTAGCATTTTGCTTGGATGGAGGTCTCCCTGAGCTTGGCCACCCTTATGATGGTATTAGAGGCACTAGACAGGACCATCATGACAAAAGATGCTAGTTGGCTTCCAAGGGCCCAGCAGAGATTAGAAGGAGAAAGAACAGTTGGGAATTGCTTACTTAGGTTGGGGGCAAAGGTTCTTTCCAGTTTAGAGCCAAGTTTTATGTAGCATTGCCATCATGAGATGTCACATTTTCAAAGCACCATAAAATCTCCCATCCAAGTAGTAATCAGACCCGAGCCTGCTTAGCTTCCGAGATCAGACGAGATCAGGCTCGTTCAGCATAGTATGACCACAGACATCAAAGCTCCATAAAATCTCTATTGTAATTATCCTACAAAGCGCAGGGGGTGGGGCTGCTCTATCTTCCACCAGCTGCTTTTTAATCCTCACAGGGAATCATCATCTATCTAGTGCAAACATTTAGTGAGTCTCTGATATGCATCTGGGACTATAATGGGTCTTAACATTCTCTTCTAATTTTTTTATTTTTTTTAATTTGCGAGACAGGGCTTCTCTGTGTAGCCCTGGCTGTCCTGGAACTCACTCTGTAGACCAGGCTGGCCTCGAACTCAGAAATCCACCTGCCTCTGCCTCCCAAGTGCTGGGATTAAAGGCACGCACCACCACTGCCCAGCTCTCTTCTAATTTTTGCAACACATCTGCATTTTCTTGATGAGATGCTGGAGAAGTGAGAGGTTAAGAAAGTTTCCTAAGGTCACAGACCCTTTTAATGGCAACAGTTGGAAGGGAAGCCCAGTCCCTCCCTTGGCATCAGTTTCTTTAGTGATGTTTGACACTTTCTAAACACCAGTAACATCTTATAGTTACTTTCTTATTTTCCACAATGCCAAGTAAGTGGTGAGATCTTCATTTCTGCCTACCTTCTCAACACCGCAGAAGATGCTACTTAAAGATGCCCTTCCATATTGCATGAATACAAGAGGTGGCTCCACTCGTAAGTGGCAAGGCTGAGGGTCATGCCTATTTTTTTTTTTAATTATAACAAGGCAGGGTGTGGGAAGGCGACGAGTGCCACGGTGTACGAATCAGTTCTCTCCTTCACTAGGTGAGTCCTGGGGATCGAACTGAGGTTGTCAAACTTAGGAGGCAAGCCCCTTTACCTGCTGAGCCATCTTGTCGGTCCCATCTTTTTATTTTATTTGGGTGGACACGGAAAGAGGACGCTCCTCGGACATCATTCTCGCCGACTGAGCAACTACTTTCTGTTTACTTTCCAGAGACCAGGAAGAGAAACGGCTGCCACCCCTTAGACTGGCTACCTGTCTTCGTGAGTATCCCGCCCCCTGCCCAAGCCACCTTGACACTTGGTCCTCCGGGATGCTCCTAGAAGAGGAAGACCCTGCGTCTCAGGGACCCCCCTCCTGGGGAGGGCGGGCTGATCCACACGGGGACAGGGACACAGGGCGCGCGGCCCGAGTCGGGAACCCCGTTCCACGTGGCGGAGCCAAGTGGCAGCGATCGAGGCGGGAGCGGGAAGCGCGGGAGGCCGGGTGGACGCTGCCCGGTGCGGAGAGTGGGCCCGGGCCCGGCAGGTTCGGGAGAGCGGCAGGTGGGCGGGCTGCATCCCTTCAGCGCTCCCGTGAGCCGTGCCACTGGACAGCCGGCTGCCCGCCGTCGCCTCGGAGACCGTCCGGCCCCTCCGCGTACCCCTGGCCCCGCCGCCGCCTCCCGGGCCTACCTTGCTGGTGAGGTCCAGCTCCGGCTCGCCGTTGAGCGCCTCGCCGTCCTCGCTGCAGTCAGAATCGAAGCCGCCATGGAGTCGGGCCGCGGCCGCGGCGGCCCGAGCCGCCCCCGGAGAGCTAGGCTCGGGGGCGAACATCGAGGCCGGCACCGGCGAGTCGACCGGGGAGCGACTCCGCTCCGCCGCCATCTTTAAGAACTTAAGCTAATTCGCAGCCGGCCGCCCGCCCTCCCTCCCTGGCTCATTTAACTAATTTATGCTCGGCCCCGCCCCTTCTTGTTAGAATAATTTATGCGCGGCTTCCCCGCCTCCCGAGACTGTCACGTATCTCTAGCGGAGACACAGAAGACCCAGTCTCTCATTTACCAATCGTCGCAGCTCTCTCAAATACTTTAATGAATAATTAATGAGACCAAAACCCTAACAACAAACGTCGTAGTGGTCGGGAGCCTTGGTCCCACCTCTAGTGGGGCCAACACAGCGTGCACGCTACCTGCCTGGATCCTTCCCGCCAACGGGAGCGAAGCAGAGGTTTGACTGACTTGACAACAATCCAATGAAAAGAGGCATCCATTCTTTACTCCCCACCTCACTTTCCAGAGGCGGGGCCAGCCTCCAAATCATACTGCAAAACAGTCCCGCCTGGAGCCTCTCAAAATGATGGACAAGGGCGGGACCCAATCTTGTCCTCCCTAAGTCCCGCGCGTCTGGCCGCCGCATACCCAGATAGTAAACTGTGAAATGAGCCTGGCACTCCGAATGATTGAAGGCAGTTGCTGCAACACTGTGTCCGGCGTGCTGGCATGCGCAAGGCAATTTTTATAGTAGAATCGATGCTATGTATTCCAGGAGTGGTAATATTACAGCCGCCAGACCAAGACAATTAATTAAATGCTGACCTCAGGGAGTTCCATTCATGACTCCTCGGAGAGCAACTGAGTGAACAGAAAGATGTTGACAGCCCAAACTCTAGCGTAAATCCCCTCACGTTTTTGGTGAACAGCTGAGCCACAGGTCTAGGATCTGTCAAGGTAGTTTCTTGTGGCTTATTTTTCAGTTGCCACTTGTGGAAAGTCCCAGTCCAAAAAAAAAAAAAAAAACCCGCCGTTCGTGTACCTGAAATTCCCGTTTCAAATGTCTGAAAAATTTAGACTATTAGGTGAGTTCTGTTTTTTACCAAGATCTAATTATGCTGGCTGGACCTGGCCACTCCTCCTGGTAATAGATTAAAAAAAAGAGCAGCCGCCTGAGGAAGTACGAGAAATTTAGGGATTGGACCACAGGATGTATATAGTAAGTAAGGAAAAGGGTACAATATAGCCGTCACCTAATTCGGGGAGAGTCTTGTCCTCATTTTTAACGTACTACCAAGTCTGTGAGCAGATGCTGCTGGAAACCTGACCTTAATGGTTTTTTACTGAGATTTGTTTTTATTTTGTATGAATGGTGTGTGTGTGTGTGTGTGTGTGTGTGTGTGTGTGTGTATGTCTGTGTGCCACCTTTGTGCAGGGCCTGTAGAGTCTAAATGGGGCACCGGAACCCTTTTGGACTAGAGTCGCAGACGATTGTTAGCCTCCATTAGGGTACTGGGAATCCAACCCAGGTCTTCTGAAACTCTGAGCTATATCTCCAGACCCAGAGATTCGGACTCCTAAAGTGAGAGGCAGTCTTGTGGACCGTAACCCTATATCTGTGGATTCTGACAGTATCCCCAAGTATTAAGAATTCAACTGGAGGTTGCTCACTGCTTGGCTGGGGGTGATCAGAGGTGACAGTTGTATTAATTCTATTGCTTCGATTGCTATTTAGCATTGTATGGCCAGAAAAAGTTCAGTTTCAGAATACATTGCTATCTGGCTGGGGGGAAAGACTGTCCTTCTCACTATAGGACTTTGCCTAGAAAGGATATATATTCTGAATACTTGCTTTTCGAATTGAATGTTTTGGAGAATAAATATAAAAAGTAACAGTTGAGAGGTAATTCCTAATCATCTTTACATTCTCTTTCTGAAAACAATTTGGTCCAAGCTCAAACCCTTAATTCACTATAGACATAATGATTTCAAACAACTTGATCGACTTCTTTGGGCTGTATTTTTCTCCCTGAAAAAGAAAAAAAAAGTCTAATTTGCTTAACAATAATTAATTACTCATCAGTTAATTAATAGATGTTTACAATAATTCTGGTTGAACAGCAAGTCCCTAGGAGATAAATCCTATGTAAATACACTGTAACAGTTTGGTAGTTTACACATTACACACACACACACACAAAAAGATAATTCAAAAGTAGTCTAGGTAGAGGATGCCCTATCATGTGGTAATCTCTCAGATGTGTTGCACAATACTGTTGATTGGGGTGATCATGAGGATTAGAGAAACCATTACTTTGAAAGTGCAAATCTGTTGTTTTCCCTAACAAAAATCCGATAGGAAGGCAAGTTAGAAACAGTGACTTAATTTAAACCCATGGGAAACTGTAAATAGTCTGCCTTTGGACACAATGTACTCAGCTAAACTCAAAATACGGAGCTCTAGTTGGTAGAGTGCTTGTCTTGCATTTACCAAGGTTCGATCCCTTGCCCTGAACAAATTGGACATTCTTGGTTACGTAATGAGTTTGAGACCAGCTGAACTAGAGAACACACACGCGCACACACACACACGTCTAAAAAGAAGGATCAGAAGGGAAAAGAAAACACAGAAAGGAAGGCTTGTGACAGCCATCAAGAGAAGGTTGCTGATCAAAAGGGCAGTGGTTTGTGTGAAGTGAACTGGAATACGACACCAAGGATCTGAAATAGAACTCAGGTTTCCATTTGAAATATGACTCCCGGCGAGAGTCTTGCCCTCAGCTCTCAAAGAAAACTGGAGGCGGTCGGGTTCACCAACCAAGATTACGCCCGACCGCGTCGGTAAAGTGTTAGGAAATCTGATGAACATAAGTGGGCCAGGGCAGCCGCTGCCCGGGCTCAAGAAAGCACTCTGCCGGGAGGAGGGCCCTGCGGCGTCCAGGCGGGAGTGGGCGCCGGGGCGGAGCTGCGGCGAAGCGACAAGTCGACCTCCCCCGCTACCGCGGAGCTCCACAACCCTGCACAACGGCTCCGCGACCTCTAAGCACCTCCACCGGACCAACAGCCCGCGTTGGCTACGTCACACAACGTCAGGGGTGACGCGAGGTTGGCAGGCGGGGTCAGCGCGGGGGCGTGTCTGGGGCGCGCGCGGAGTGAACGCCGCTGACGTCGGGCTCAGGTGCGCGTGCCCGCCCGCTCCGCCGCCTGCTTGTCCGCGCGTGGGCCAGGTGGCGGCCCGCAAGCTCCAGGTGGCGGCGTCGGGGAGACGAACAGTCCCCGCCGGGCAGGCAGCGGGAAGGAGCCCGGGACTGGCCTCACGTGACAGCAGGAGGTCGCTGCGGGGACGGTCAGCCCGGTGGGCCAAGGCTGCACCGGGCGAGGCAAGGCGTCCGGCCGCACCCTCGCGGGCCAGGCGGGACCTCCCCGCGGCGGCGCCCGGGCTGCCGTTCCCCTTTCCGCGGCTCCTCCCGCGCCGAGGCGAAGCGGCTCCTCCGCTGGGCCGAGTCCGCCAGTCCGCTGGCGGTCATGGAGCGCTATCCCCGGAGCCCCCGCGCGGCCCGCGACCTCACGCCCTCCGATCCTCGCTAGCTCTTGGCATTGGGCCTTTTCTCCGCCACCCAACCCGGTCTTCGGAGCCTGTGGTGTTGTGATTCGGACGAAATGGAAGAAAAGGAGCGATGTGACCCCTTCGGTTCTGCCCTCCTGCATTGAGGCCTAGTTGGCATCTGCAGAGAGGAAAACACGGCCAGGAAAGCGTGGTGTTTCTTTTTTTCCAAAGGGGGTGGGAGGGGAAGGCGGCAGCCAAAGGGAGGAATCCTACGTTTTATATGTTTTTTTTTTCTTTGTTAATTCTACACTTTGAAAGTGTTGGCTAAATAAACTAATCCAAAAGTTATTTTTTCCTATCGAGAAGACAGAAAAAGGTAGATTTTTTTTTTTGTCCCTTTTGATTCCAACCTTTCCTCCCAGTGACAAAGCATAAATCATGAACACCAGAGAATAAATAGGTGAATCTCAGGAATCCGAAGACAGAAACCTAGACTTTCCTCAGGAGGGAAGGAGCGGAGTGTTTAGCGGCTCTGCCTGGAACCTAAATCGAAAAACATGAGTTGCGTGCCATGGAAAGGAGACAAGGCCAAAGCTGAATCCTCGGACCTTCCCCAAGCAGCGCCCCCACAAATCTACCATGAGAAGCAGCGCAGGGAGCTCTGTGCTCTTCATGCTCTCAACAACGTCTTCCAGGACAGCAACGCCTTCACGCGGGAAACGCTGCAGGAGATTTTCCAGAGGTAGGACTCCCCTGCTTGGCATCTCGATCCCCCCCACTTCTTGGTATTTCTGAGTTTGTGTGGGTGGTGCAGTGTCTCGGGGACAGAAACCTTCAAACCTACAGGTTTGGAATTTAGATGCTGGGGGCAGGAATGAGGCACACAGAAATGGCAGGCAGGTAGTCACCATCTATGGTCCATCTGTGGTGGACTAACCTCAGTTGTGCTGTCTCCACGGCTGGAGTCAGACAGAGGACTCCGTGTGGCATGTGTTATTCCCATTTGTGATGAAGACAGGGCTCAGTGGGTCCTATCTCCACTGGTGGTCACTGCTCTATTGCCTCCCTAACAGACCTGCCACCAAGGAGTTTACAATCTAGGAGGGATACAAAATACATCCACATTCAGCCATCTGTTACCAAAGGTGGGACATGGTGGAAATCTCAAGAAAAGTATACCCACAATGCTTAGCTGTTCTGGGGCCATGTGCTGCCTGCCCATGGTGTGTCCTTCATTTGTTCTGTGTGACTTCCTCACAGTTCGTTTTACTGATAGAGAAATGAATAGAAAGGTCAAGTAATTTGTTCAGAGTAGCTTCTGAACCAGCTACGCTGCGATTAGAGCAGACTCCAGCTCTCTCCTGCTGTGTGATAACTTTAGTGGGGCTGGTGTGAAGTTCAGTGATAAGAATGCTTGCACATTACGTAGGGGGTCCTAAGTGCAGTCCCTAAAAGTGTGTCCCTAAAAGACTGTAGAACAAATATGCCACTCTACAAGTGGTCCAGGGTACAGTTTTATGCCCGTTGCTTTGCTTTCTGAAGGGCCTTGAGAGTTAGTTCTATAGTGTCTGACTGGACCCAGCAACATGACAGAAGTTCATAGCAGCTTTGACAGTGAGCCTGTCTTACCCCTCCAACTGGAAAAGACCTCAGGACAGAGAGAGCTCAAGGATGCTGTAAGTGGTATACACTGAGGTCCTCATTTGGAGCTGCACAGGAACATGCGGTACAGCTAGGATGTTTGGGGTGATTGGTATGCCTAAGTGTGGACCACTTAACTTGAAAGAACTACAGGAGTCTCTGAGAAGAGCTGTATCCTGAGTGCTCTTACAGAACTACAGTGAGAGTAATTACTTTCTAGTGCCAGTGAAAGATCAGAGGGCAGCAGGGCCGATGTGCCACTTGCTCTCTGTAAGTACAGCTCAGTCCTCAGAAGACGAAGCTCTGGGGGTAAGAAAAGGTGTCTTCCACCACCCAGTCATGTGACAGAAAGGAGAGCCCAGGCTACTTCTGAACGACTTCCCTTTGGCCAGCTGTTAATGTTCTTCTGGGTAGCTCTGAATTGTTTTCTCATCTCTAACCAGGGAGAAGGAAATGACTGGCCATGGGCACCTGAGTGTGCTCGCTGCTACTTGGTACTTAGAGCAACCTTAGCCATGGCCTGGGAAGCCCAGACAGAGTTGCTGTCGTTTGCCTAGTTTTACCCACCAGTAAATTAATGTCAGATTGTATGTAGTTAGTCACGGTCAGGTTGACAGGTTCTGACCTCTGTGAGTTTGGCTCCTGGACTGACAAGGGAGTTAATGAGACACTAACAAACCAACTCTCTGCTCCATTCTGAGGACTCCCTGTGCAGCCGCAGAGTCCTCACACCCAGCTTGGGAGGTAGGCACTATTGTTTCCTATATTCCAGATGAAGATATTAGGACGTGGAGTCTGTATTTGTTAATGTTGAGATTTCTGCCAGGCTTTATAACCTCCAGAGGGCTCCTCCTGGCTTCTTGCTGGAAAATCTCAGAGACGTAGGAACTTGAGTAGCTGCTTTTCTGGCTAGTCAGTCAGCAGGATTTGGGGTCTGGGCTTTATATGTCTGGATAATTGGGCATCTCTCAGATGTGTTTTTCCTGGGTGAATGATGCTGAATACCTGGCAGTCACCGCATGGGACCTGGCAGTCACCGCATGGGACCTGGCAGTTACCGCATGGGACCAGGGCCCTGTTGCTTTTGAAGCTTTAGCAAATTGCAGTATATTTCTGTGTTCCCTCTCAGTGCAGTACGGGTACGGGCTGACCAGTAAGAAAATTCCAAAAATGGAGTTCTATTATAGAGCATTTTTACTTGTAAAGGTTCTGTGTAGATAAGTAGGGACACTTCCCCCAAATGTATGTAAAGAACCTGGAGAAAATGGAAGAAAAGGTGAGAGGGGGAAGACCAGCCACTTGCAGTTGCCAGGTACCAGGAGGCAGAGAAGACAAGCTGAGCGGGGCACCTCAGGGCTGTACACATGACCGAGGTCCAGAGAGAGCCACAGATACTGGGACAGTCTCTTTAGAAACTGGCATTCAGAGAGTCACTGACAGAGTGACCCGCGGGTTTTAAACTGTGGCTCATGAGGGGCAGAGTTGGGAGGACGGTGTGGATAAGAGCTGTTTGTCGGGAGGAAACTCATCCTGGCAGTGGAGCTAGTTAGAGGAGGAGGAAACAAAAGCAGGATAGAATCCGAAGAGAGTTGTGGATGTGGGATGACTCATGCGCGGGAGAGAAGTGAGTTAAGAATTCAGGACTGGGCTAATGCTGATTAGCAACAACAGGCAGGGCAGGGAAGAGTCAGAAGTGACTGAGGCTGGATCCAGGGGAAAAGCGTCCTCAGAGCATATGTCTCGCCTCGTACACTGGACCACGTGTCCGTCTAAACTTTGAAAATAAAGGGCTTAGAGGTGCACTCATAGAGGATTGGATTTATGGCCTTATGCATGTTCTCGAGTGTTCTGCCACTGTAGGCCCTCAGCTTGCAGAAGTATTTACCTTACTCGTCTGGGTGTTTTGAATGTCTTTGGACCACATACATGTGTTGGGTCATCTGGAACTGGAGTTGCAGGTGGTTGTCAGCAGCCACGTGGGTTCTGGGAACCAAACCTGGGTCCTGGGCGCCAAATAGTAAACTCTAGGGATTGGAGTAGCTTATCCATGCCCTGGATGGGCACGGCTGACGCTTACCTACTCCTGTGTGTTTTATTGAGAAACATCAGGAAATTCTGATGAAAGAATTAAGGAAGAAAAAAAGTTGATTAAATCTCTCCCTTCCCTCCTTTTCTCTTTTTATTAAAATCCAAAACATTGCCATAGCAGGCCCAGTAGTAACTTTGGAGTGGACTGAGGACATAGTGGTGACCTAGGCTAGAACCCACCTTAGAGCCCCCACTTGTGTTTTTAACAGCAAACAGGAGAGGCTTGCTGTGAGCTCCAGGATGTCTGTGGAAATGGATGAGGCAGTCCTGAGCAGCACCTACTATATCCAAGAGGCTCTGCTGGAGCAGCGTGGGGCCGCAATCCCAGGCAGGCTGTTCAGTGTTGTCTTATAAGGCTGGATCCTCTCTGTGCCACCGACCAGCTGTGCGTGACTGTGCAAGTCACTGTAACCCTTGCACCTCAGCTTCCTTGTTTACAGTACCTAAAGATTGTGAAAGGATTAAATAACACCCATGAAGCAGCTAGCCTAGTTGGGCAGTCAGTTAGCCTTAAAGTCAAAGAAAGGACTTTTGTCGGGCAGGTAGCAGATCACAGGGGTAGACAATCCCGCATCTTCAAATGACCATGGGTGAATAAAAATGGGTGCAATGAAGAAACCAAAATAGCCATTTCATGGGTAAAGGAAAAGTTTATTCCAAAGTGCCTCGCTGTCTCTCAGGAAAGCAGAAATGACGGGACTTGGGGGGATTTCCGGGTCTTTAAGGGGAACAGGTACTTAGGAGGAAGGTAATCTGTAAACTGGGCTATAACAAGAACTTACTGAATAGAGCTCGAAGGAGCCTAAAAGCTAGCATAGACCTTGATATGCTAATGACACCATAGGCATATATGTTAGTGCGAGGCCCCTTTTGCCAGAGATGATAAGGTTGCTTATTTTTAGCAGATGGAAGCTAGTTTTCCAAGTCCCCAGGGGATGGGGGTGCTGGCTTTTGTCTAAATGCCAGCCTTTGGGAAAAGAGATTTCTTGGGACCAGACAACTAGCCCTGTAGAGTGGAATGGAAATTGTTGTTAGCAATTCCTATATTGATCAATTTGGGATTTCTTTGAAAGGAGATCTCGTAGTCCAGACTGGTTATGTATTGGAAGATGATCTTGAGTTTCTGCTCCTCGGGCCTCCACCTCCCAAGTTCTAGACAATAGCCCCATGTCAATATAGGTCAGCTTGGGCGTGTTTATTAGATGCCAAGGCCTGGCTGAAAGATAGTACTAAAAAGGTTTCAGGAATACTGTTTGCTTGAATGTACGCCAGATGAATTCTTCAGTAAATTAGTATTGATGATATTTGGATAAATTGGTATTATGTGTGATCCTCTGAGTCTCCCTCCGTTGTCATAGAATCAAGAAGGATTCTGTGGACTAGACAACATGAGGCTGAGGCTGAGGAAGCTGTGGGATTTGGCTTGTAGTCAGAAGCAGGATACTAAAGGCCACATAATTTTCATGCCTGAAGTGCATTTTGCCCTCTGGAGAGGACAGCAGCAGCAGCTGAGCAGGGTGGGGCTTGGAGCGGGCTAACCTTTGGTGAATCTGTAGGAGCCCAGGCTGAGCGGGGTGGGGCTTGGAGTGGGTTAACCTTTGGTGAATCTGTAGGCGCCCAGCTGAGCAGGGTGGGGCTTGGAGTGGGCTAACCTTTGGTGAATCTGTAGGAGCCCAGGCTGAGCAGGGTGGAGCTTAGTTTTGTCAGCTGTTAGTGTTGATGGACAAGTTGGTTAAAGTCTTCACACTTGGCGTGTGATGTTGTGGCACATGCCTAGTGTTCCCAGCACCTAGGAGTTGGAAGCAGGAGGATAAGGAGTTTTAAAATATCTTCAGTTAAATACTGACTTTGATATTAGCTCAGGCTACACGGAACCTTTTATAAGAAAAAATTTACCACTTAACTTTAGAATTAAAATACACACACACACACACACACACACACACATACATTTTATCCTATCTGGGTGTGGTGATACACACTTTTAACCCCAACACTGGGAAGGCAGAAAGGCAGGAAGATCTCTGTGAGTTCAAGGCCAATTTGGTCTACAAAGTGAGTTCCAGAACAGCTAGGGACACAGAAAAGCCCTGTCTCAAAATAAGCAAGCAAACAAACAAACACATGAATGAATGAATGAATGAATGATCCACAATCATGGCAGAGTAGGGCTGCTTTCTGTAATACTGCTGCTAGGTTTCTGGATGGCTACCAGAAGGAGCTTTTTTACTTTCCTTTTTTTTGTTTGTTTTTTTTTTTTTCTGTTTTGTTTTGTTTTGTTTGAGACAAGGTTTCTCTGTGTAGCCCTGGCTGTCCTGGAACTCACTCTGTAGACTGGGCTGGCCTCGAACTCATAGAGATCCACCTGTGTCTGCCCCCTGAGTGCTGGGATTAAAGTTAAGCCCAGCCACCGCAAAGCCAGGAAGGAGCTCTTTGACAAGGCCAGCAAACACTCGTTTTTATATAGGCTGGCCTGTCAGGGGGCCCTATTGCAGAAAGCCTCTAGACAGGTTACTGCTAGCTTGTGGAACTACCTTATTCTCTGCCAGCTTTCACGAACATACTCTGAGTGGAGACACTAGCAGCCAGATTGTGGGTCCTCCTAGAGGAAACATCCTAATCTTGGGCTGGCTTGCCTTCTTTTTGAGATTTCTTGTTCAAGTGCCCAATCCTTGGCTTTCTGGGTAATTGGGAGATGGGACTTGAAGCAAAAAAGAAATTAAAAGAAATGGGCACATAAAAAGCAAGTCTGTGTGGGTATGTGGCCCTGAGTGCAGGGACCTGGAGAACCTACAGGTGTAGGATCCCTAGGAGCTGCAGCTGGGTGGTGTGAGCTGCGTGTGGTAGATCTTGGCATTCACTCAGGTGCTCCAGGAGAGCTCGCGGCCCTGGCTGGGTCTCTCCAGCCCCATGCCTCAGGCTTTTTTACGTACATAGAATGAGCTCATACTTTTTCTTGAGAGGCGTAAAACGAGGCACTTACTAAGGCAGCTGCCCTGGTGATGGTGTCAGAAGTAAATGATAATTGCTTCATGTGTAGGGAGATGGTGCCTTTGTTCTGGAGATGAGCAGGTGAGCCCTTTTTCCTTTAATGTTACTATTATTTTTAAATGTGTAGGATGGTGATATCAATTTTCTCCAGTAATGTCACTAGGTATATCAGCCACACTCCAGGGTAGGCCCCATGGTCAGGAGCAGTTGGCCAATATAAAACAGATTCTATATTTGCATTTTTTTGTACACTTTTTTTTCTAATCTTTCTTTCTAGTTTGATTTTGTTGTTGTTGTTGAGAGAAAAACCATGAAGTTGAGTGATTAGGTAGGTGAGAAGGATCTGAGAGGAGTTGGGAGAGGGGGAGAAGAGAATGAGATCAAAATATATTGTTTGGGGGCGGAGAGATGACTCAGCAGTTAAGAGCACTGACTGCTCTTCCGAAGGTCCTGAGTTCAAATCCCAGCAACCACATGGTGGCTCACAACCATCTGTAATGAGATCCAATACCCTCTTCTGGTGTGTCTGAAGATAGCTACAGTGTACTTACATATAACAATAAATAAATCTAAAATATATATATACACACACACACACATATATATAGTTTGAAAATAATTAAAGACACGAGTCAGGAAAATTCTTTTTAATGTGAAGGTATTTTACCTGCATATACGTTTGTACCATATATGTGCCTGGTGCCAGCAGAGGCCAGAAGGCACTGGATCACTAGGAACTAGAATTACAGATTGTTAGGAGCCATCACATGACTGCTTGGAATCAAAACTGGTTAAGTCTTCCTTAAGCCCTGAGCCAGCTCTCCAGCCCTAAATCCCTGCGCTGTCCAGTGTGCCAGTGTCCCAGCACGGAGGAGGTAGCAGGTGGATCTCTGTGAGCTCGAGGCTTGCCTGGTCTGCTTATTTTTATTTGATGGGTATTCTGCTATTTTGGCTGCATGTATACTTGTGTCCTATTGTGTCCACTGTTTGTGGACACCAGAGAAGGGACTCAGATGCCCTGGAACTGTAGTTGTAGATGGTTTGAGCCACAGTGTAAGTGCTGGGTCATCCTTCAAGTCCCTCCATCCCCCTTTTGTCTTTTGAGACAGGGTTTCACACTGTAGCCCAGGCTGACCTGGAACTCTTGGCAGTCCTGCCTCAGACTCCTGACTGTTGGGATCACAGGTGTGCACCATCATCCCCTGCAACCGGAGAGTTTTAAACCGTGTCAAGGGCATGTTTTAGTTTTGAAGAAGGGGGTTTGTGATATGGGTCAGTTGGCAAAGTGTTTGCTTGGCATGCATGAGGCTGTAGCATTGCTAACACCCACTCCAAATCAACATGGGTGCTATGCTTGAAGAAGTTTTTGATTTTATTTTAAGCAAGAGTTCTTAAAATTTTAGAATTGATCTCTTTGGGTCAAAGTAGATCTTTTTTTTGTTTTTGTTTTTGTTTTTCGAGGCAGGGTTTCTCTGTGTAGCTGTCCTGGAACTCACTCTGTAGACCAGGCTGGCCTCAAACTCAGAAATCCCCCTGCCTCTGCCTCCCAAGTGCTGAGATTAAAGACATGCGCCACCACTGCCTGGCTCAAAGTAGATCTTTTCTTCTGGAAATGACATGTTACTGCCTCTGGACCTCTTCCTTCCAGAGGAACCTGCCACAGTTTTCTTTCTTTTTCCATCGTGTGATCCGTCTTTGATCCTATCACTTGGGAGGCAGAGGCAGACAGATCTATCTCTTTGAGTTCCCAGACAGCCAGGGCTATGTAGAGGGACCCTGCCTCAAAAACAAACGAACTAACAAAACCCACCATCAACAAAAAGACATGCTGACCCTCCTCCAGTCAAAATGGCCTTCTTCATCTGCTGGCTTGTCGAGACTGTGAGAACAAAGTAATCTGGTTGGGAGTGTTCTCAGCACAGGCCTTACTGGAAAATAGAATTGCTAAAAGGAGCAATAAAAAGAAAGGGCTTCAAAAAAAAAAAAAAAAAAGCCGGGTGTGGTGGTGCACCCAACACTCGGGAGGCAGAGGCAGGCAGAGTTCTGAGTTCCAGGACAGCCTAGTCTAAAAAGTGAGTTCCAGGACAGCCTGGGCTATACAGAGGAACTCTGTCTCGAAAAACCAAAAAAAAAAAAAAAAAAAGAAAAGAAAAGAAAAGAAAAGAACTGGCTTGGCATAATGGGGTGCTTGTATGCCCATAATCTTGGCATTCAGGAGCTGAGCAAGAGGATCCTGATCTCGCGGCCAGCCTGGGCTTAGTTGAAAGCTGGGTGGGCCACCAGAGCTACAATTGAGTACCTTTTCCCCCCCTTTTTCCTTTTTTTTTTTTTTTTTTGACAAGGTTTCTGTGTGTAACCCTGAAGGTCCTAGAACTTGCTCTGTAGAGCAGACTGGCCTCAAACTCAGACATTAACTTGTTTCTGCCTGTAAGGCTTTTTCCCCAGTTGATCCTTTGTGCTTTTAATGTTTCTTTTGTTCAGGATACACATAGGCACACACACACATGCGCACTGACTATAGATGGGTTCTGCATTCCAGGGTAATATAGGCCTCATTCCTCTTCATTGCCTTTCATTTGGCTCTAGTTCGTGCAGCTATGCTGTCTGTCCCAGCCACTACACACATCTGAATAGTTAATGATTACAGAAGTACAGACCTTACAGCATTTAAATTGCAAACAGCAGGAGTAACAGTTACTACCTGTGCCATTTAAAACACCATATACCAATTACTAGTGCTTTTGCCTTTATAGTAAAGATCTCACTATTTAGTTCCCACTGGCTACAACTCACTAAGTAGATGAGGTTGGACTTGAACTCAAAGACCTGCCTTGCCTCTGCCTCCTGAGTGCCAGAATTATACCTGTGTGCCACCAGTACACCCAGCTTTGCCAGTGGTTTTTTTATTATAAGGTTTGTGTCCAAGCAGAACATGGGCAGTAGGACTGCTGCAGCGACAGAGGCCAGTGCCTCCGAGAATCATCTCTTGTGGTCACTCCTCAGAAGGCCAGCTAGGTCCCAACCTTCCTCAGTTGTTTTGCATCAGGAGGGTCGATCTCCAGGCTGGCAGGAGCCAGGCATGCGATTCTTGGGTAGAAACTTGTGAGACTGTTCTGCTGAGGGAACCAGCTTCCAGGAGCAGTGCTGTAAAGTGCTCTTCTGGTGGTACAAGCCTGGGGAGACTGGGGGGGGTCAACAAGCCTAAATGTTTCCTTTTCCATCTGTAGGCTGTCTCCGAACACTATGGTGACGCCCCACAAGAAGAGCATGCTGGGAAATGGGAACTATGATGTGAATGTCATCATGGCAGCACTTCAAACCAAAGGCTATGAAGCTGTTTGGTGGGACAAGCGAAGGTAGAAAACCAAACTTGATTTGCGGACAAGAACAGGCTGTGGTTCCTACCCCAAGTGAAGGGGGCAACCATGGAGTGTGGGAGCTTGACACCTTTTCTCTTCTGCAGGGACGTGGGTGTCATTGCTCTTACTAATGTCATGGGCTTCATCATGAACCTGCCCTCCAGCCTCTGCTGGGGTCCACTCAAGTTGCCTCTCAAAAGACAGCACTGGATCTGTGTTCGTGAGGTGGGAGGGGCCTACTACAACCTTGACTCCAAACTCAAGATGCCAGAGTGGATTGGAGGCGAGAGTGAGCTCAGGTAACTGCGAGGCTGGGCTGCTGGGCTTTTAGTTTGGCATGCTGGGGAAGTTGGGCTCGTCTGATTATTTGACAGGAAATGAAATTCCCGTGTTCTGGGATCCTCTCCCTGTCCCCTTGGAATCATAGGGTTTTGGACTTAATTAGGACTCCATCCCTTTGATGAACAGGTTTCACGTTCTTTGATTCTAGCTTTCTGGTTTGGTGGGACTGACAATGTCACCTCTCCACTTAGACAACTGCCAGTTAGGAGTTGACATCGTTCCAGGCATGGTTAAGTTTCCATGTGTCTGGTTTGTATTTGTCAAGACAGGGTCTCTCTGTATTCCTGGCTATCCTAGAACTTCCCTATGTAGACTAGACTGTTCTCAAACTCAGAGATTGGGCTTCTGCCTGCCTTTGACTCCACACCCTGCCCTATGACTGAAGTTTTTCCTTTTATTACTGTATGTGTTCAGGTGCCTGTGTGCTCCTGGGCATGTGTGGAGGTCAGAGGACAGTTCCCAGGGCTGGTCCTCCCCTTCACTGTGGGTTCCTAGGATCTCAGTCAGATTGTGAGGCCTGCTTGGCAAGTGCTGTACACCCAAGTTTGCTGCTGCTTTGTTTGTGTGAAGCTTAGTAACCACTAGAATGTGCAGTGTTCTTGTCCTTATGCCGGCAGCCACTAGTGACAAGAACATATGAGAATGTGCAGGAACTGAGACAGATTCTAGCAGGAATGGAAGGGTAACCAGTCACCCTTTGAGTTTTAAGATCGTCATGGGTGTAGCTTGGTGGTGGTGGGAGACACCCATAATCTACTTGAGAGGAAGAGACCGGTGGACCTCTGATGGGGAGGATTCTGGTGAGTGGGTGGTCCCGGGACTGCAATCTGCAACTCACTGGCATCTCATTTCTTGCCTATTCCCTTTTCCACAGGAAATTTCTAAAATACCATTTGCGAGGTAAAAACTGTGAACTCCTACTGGTTGTACCGGAAGAAGTGGAAGCCCATCAGAGCTGGAGGGCCGACGTGTGACAGTTGTTTGACCCTCTTTGTCTCAACCCTCCAGACCTCTTTGATGTGCTGTGGCCTCTACAGTCCACTTCCCCAAACATCTCATTGGGTTTTCCCTTCAGATTTGCCAGTGCAATAGGACAGATGTGTGGACTGTCACAGAGCCACCCAGCAGTCTGTGCCTGGGGGAAGAAGGTAGGAGCTCTGAACACTTAGGGCAAGCCATTGAACCCTTTGCTATTTCAGAGAGGGAGCCAAGAAGGGCGTCCTTTGAGGGGGCTGGGTTATTTCTCCCTTTCCATAAGGTCTTGATACAGGCTCTGCTGGTAGTGTCACTGATGCTTCAGGCTTACGGAAAGGCCGCCCCTTTTCTCTCCTGTGGCACCATGGGGTCTGAGGACACAGTACATGCAGAGCCAAGAAACTGTCAAGACTCCAGCAGTCACACTGCATGTCACCTGCAGTCCATTAGGCCTCTTCTTGGTCCCTTTAAACCCCAGCCAGCCTTGGGGTTTTATAAGAGGCTCTGCTATTCCAAAATAGGTGAATTGCACATCATTCTAGCAAGACAGTGGTGAAAGATATGCCTAATACCACGTGGGTAAAGCCAGAGTAGGGTAGTCACTGGTGGCTCTTCACTCTAATCGTGTCCCTATCATTTCACTACATTGACTGGGGAGGCTTTGGGACAAGACAATGAACAGGGAGAGTACTCATAGTTGGCCCATTTTTAGCAAAATCAAACACATCTACACTGACCTAAAATTCCATAGTTTGGGACAGAGTTGGGCGAGGAACTGCCATGAAGGTAAGCTTCAGGGTTTGAGCCCGGTAGGCACGTCCTGAGCTCCAGAGCTGTGGCAGCAATCTCAGGTTGGCTGTATGCATCAAGCTAGAGCCTCTGAGTTTGGCGTCTGTGTAGTTTCTTTGACAAACAGGGTTGGCTTGCCCCACTTCAACTAGTTCTAGATCATTTTTTTCTTGTAATTTTGGAAAATGAGGGGAAATAATTACCATACCCCCATACCAATGTGTTTGTGGTGGCCTTCAAGGCAGGTGACCTGGCCAGCCCTTACCGATCCATGGTCTCTGCAGGTCTGAGAGCTGCCCCACTGGCCTGCTTCTTCTCCCTTGGCAGCAGAGCTACCTGGGGCTTGCATGTTAATCCTGAGCAAGCTTGTTGGGGTGAAGGGGGGCTGTCTCCCCACTGTGACTGGAGTGCATGTTTACACCAGCACTTTTTCTGCACATGTATCTTCAATCCAACAAGGCCGTTTTTTATTCAAGTGGCAGAGGCCTCGAGTGGCTACTGCACTGCGCTCAGCCATGGTCATCTGCACCATTTTCTACACCAGATCTGCTTGGCACCATGGGGAACTCTGCCCCTGCACAATGACATTCCAATCACTACCAGCCAGAAGTTACAGCCGACCTTGCTGATTGTCACAAGCAGGACCTTGGGTCCATTGGCACTGTCGGTGATAGTAAGCCATTTCTTGGGAAGAGGAGACTCTTCCCTACAGATCTGCTTGGGCCTGTGCAAATGGCACTGCAAACGAGCCACACACACGTGGAGTCCATGAGCTAGTGGGATGTACAAAGACGCTTAAGCATTTCAGGGCTGGTTCTGTTCATATCCAATTCTGGTGCTTAGGAACAGGGACCCATGTTAATGCCCCAGGGCAAAGCCCCACTCCTGTGAAGGAAGGGGCAGCCTGACCCTGACGCCCAGCAAGGGGCAGCCCTAGGCTTTGTTTTTCTTGCTTTATTCCCTTTTCTGTTGGCCTTGTGCTGGGTTTGTTTACAAAGATGTATTTTGTTTAACCAAATATTAAAAATGAAAAGCTGAACACAAGTCTACTTGTCTGATTATGTAAAAACCTTTGGCAGGATTTTGTCATAGAAGGGATGTCACCACTCTGAGACACAGTAATCAGATTTCCTAGCTGAAAAACCAAGAGAAAGTACTCACTTTGTGAGATTAGTTCAGAGGTGCCCCGACCACACTGCTGTGCTTGCAGTGGGGAGGCTGTGTCAGGAGGATCCGTCTGGATTACAGTGGAGGAAAGGCTGGGTACACTGGAGCTACAGGCCTGGAGAGCATATGACGTCAGCAGGCTTTGTGCAGATTCCTTAACCCATAGGAATACCACAACCTCCTAAATCACGTGAAGAGCTTAGAAAACCTGCACAATAAATCAAAGCCAAGCTAGATGTGGTTCTACAGCACTGCCCCAATTCTCAGGAGGTGGTTTTTCAGGTAGGAGATTGGATTGAGGTTTCTCAGAGGCAGGCAATTCTGAGTTTCAAGTCAGTATGGTCAACATAGACCCCATTTCTAGAGAAAAACAAAAGGCCAGTATTGAGTAGAAAGACTGCAGGGCTCAAAAAGAAGAGCTACAGTTGGATCTATTATCAGAGACTCTGCTGTTACTTAAAATAAATAAGCCGGACAGTGACAACGCATGCCTTTAATCCCAGCACCTGGGAGGGAGAGGCAGGCAGATTTCTGAGTTCAAGGCCAGCCTGGTCTACAGAGAGTTCCAGGGCTATACAGAGAAACCCTGCCTTGAAAAACCAAAAATAATAATATGTCTTTACCAGGTGTGCATGCCCATGATCCCTCAGCACTCAGGAGGACCAAGTTGAAAGCTAACCTGGGCTCTGGAGAGATTCTACCCACCAATAAAAACAAGAATATGATAACAAGCTCTATTTGCAAACCTCCTCTTTCTCAAGACTATAAGGCAAACATACAGAAAACAGGTTATAAATACAGTATAGTCTGCATATCCAGAGTCTGGCCTGCACTTTCTGTGGAGGGAGTCTTGAATTTGAGGCAATAATCACTACTATGTTCAATAATAAATGTTCTCTTTCCTTTTTGGAAACTTCACTAAACAGGAATTGGTGACTCCTGCCCTTAATCCTAGCACCTGGAAAGCAGAGGTAGGCAGGTCTGAGTTCTCAGCCAGCTCTAGTCTACAAATTAAGTTCCAGGATAGCCAAGGCTACACAAAGAAACAGTCTTGAAAAAAAAAAAAAAATAAAACAAACAAAAAACATACCACACACACAAGGAAAAGAAGAGAAAGCTTTTTGAGGTCAGACTGGTCTATGAAATGAGGTTGAAACAGATGCTGGCTGAAGCCAGAGGAAATTTGGCAGGCAGTGTTCCTGGCTTTCTAAAACAACCTAGGTGTGAAATACTACCACAAACACAGCAATAACACTTTCAGTTCGAGTTCTTTTAATATTTAAATACAAAAAGTGAGCGCTGACTTCTTTTTTATACATAAGCAGGTCTAAGAGCCAAACTCTGCAGAGGAAATGAGTGCCTGCTCTGCCCAGTCCCCCTCTGGCTAAAGCTACAGCCAGCCTCCCTTCTCTCTGGGATTCCTGGTGACTTCTGTACTCAGGTATAATGAATTTTGTCAGTGCCACGGTGCTTACATGTCCTAGACATTTCCATTAAAAAAAAGTCCTTATGGTCAGGGGTACTTACTTCTTTCCCACAATGGGCATGTAAGAACTTCCTTAGGAGCAGTTTATTAGAGAGTAGGCTAACCTTCCACATGGCTGTACTCCAGCATTGGAGTGAGAACAGGAAGAAGTAAGTGAGGGACTTCATTATGTAGGGCACAGGTGTACCTGGGGTCTCTCCATGAGAAACAGAGAAAGTTCCCACTATGTTCAAATAGATCCATGTGCCAAGGTTAAAAAAAAGAATAAAAAGTTCCAACAATCAGCAGTTCAAACACAAATGAATTTCAAAGTTCTCCCACAAGGACAAATACCGAAGGAAGAATCTACATCTTTCCAGGAAGTGGAGGTAGAGCCCCTGGCATTCCTCCTGACAGCCCTGTGTTAGGCCCTAAAAGTATCTGGAAAAGAAAAAAAAAAAAAAAAAGACTGTTAAGATACTGCATAGTTCCAGTCGTCGGTCCCTTCTGTCACACATGAGGGGCAGGCAAATTCTACACTGCCAAGTACCTGAAAGTACAGGGACCTGCTCCCACTTGGGGTTAAGTGCCAATCTCCTGGGGCTCTGCGGTTGGCCCACCGCCAAGAAGAACATGTGCTCACCTGCCGTTGCTGCAGTTGCTGCTGTTGCTCCATCTGCAACTTTTCTGTCTCAAAGACAACGGGAAGAACCAGGATCATGAAGGAAGTGGTCCCAATCCACAAAGCTGCCCTGGAAAATCTGCAGAGGGAAAGAGTGGATGAGGCGTCATGAAAAGGAAAGCCGGCACTCCGGCTAGGACCGAACCTGGAACAGGACGTGCAGTACCGCCCTCGATCTTCTAAAAGCGTACCCTACCAATTCCTTGCCCCCAGAGTCCTGGCAGAGGCAAGAGGAGCAGTAATTACCTAGCGATACAGTGCATTCTTATAAGCCTCGTATATACGTAACCTTAGTCTCATAACGACCCCGCCAGGTTAAGAACTCCCTTCTGGGGCTGGTGAGATGGCTCAGTGGGTTAGAGCACCCGACTGCTCTTCCGAAGGTGCAGAGTTCAAATCCCAGCAACCACATGGTGGCTCACAACCATCCGTAACAAGATCTGACCCCCTCTTCTGGAGTGTCTGAAGACAGCTACAATGTACTTACATATAATAAATAAATAAATAAATCTTTAAAAAAAAAAAAAGAACTCCCTTCTGCAGAAGACCAACCACACTCGGGGTATGACAATGAATCCAAGGTCACTCAAACTCTGCTCTGCGACTCCCGAGGCCCGCTGTCCTTTGACAGCACCCGTCACCCGTCCATGCCCGCTCCCGGTGGCTCTCCGTCGGCCCTTTTACCTGTACATCTTCTGAGCCACGAAGAGCGAGAGGTCAAAGGTGGCTCCGGCGGCTGACCGGACCCTCTCGGGAAACATCTCCGTCAGACCCCAGAGTCTCTCCGACAGGGTCTCGTCTAGCTGTGGTGGAGGAGGCGTGGGTCGTCGGTGAAGCGGCAGCAGCACCGCAACCGCCGAGCCCCGGGCCTGGCCCTTCCGTGCCGCGCGGAGAAGCCGCCCTCTCGGCTCGCGGCGTCCACGCCCCAACCGCCCGCCCTCGCCCCGCTCCCCGCCAGCCCTAGCACCTCGTCGTCGTCGTCTTCTTCCAGCTCCTCCTCGGCTTTCTCTGCCTCGGCTTTCGGGAGTAATTCCTCGGGGGACAGAGGCTCCCCAGCGCCGGCTGCAGCGACGGCGGCGGCCATGGCTGTAGGACACCGGAAGCGGAAGAGAGCAGGCGAAGCGGCCCACCCCTGGACAGAGCGTCTTCCGGAAGCGAGCCGGGCTGGCTAGAGAGAAAGCGTTGGCGTCTCCTCCAGCTCGCCCCCTTGGTGTCGCCAGCCTCTTAATTTCAACTGACTGTAAGAGTATGTTCAGGGAGAGATGCGGGTGCTTCTCAGCTATTCTGTGCCGTTGGGTCTGGGCTTGGCTCCGAAACTGCATATTTTAGAGAGATCTGGTTTTTGTTTATTTAATTTTTTTTTTTTTTTTTTTTTGGTTTTTCGAGACAGGGTTTCTCTGTGTAGCCCTGGCTGTCCTGGAACTCACTCTGTAGACCAGGCTGGCCTTGAACTCAGAAATCCGACTGCCTCTGCCTCCCGAGTGCTGGGATTAAAGGCCTGCGCCACCACGCCCGGCTTAATTTTTGAGACCAGGTTTCTCTGTATAGCCCTGGGCTGTCCTGGAACTCTCTGTAGACTCAGAGATCCACTTGCTACTGCCTCCCGAGTACGGGGATTAAAGGCGTGCACCACCACAAGTGAGCAATATGTGTACTTATGGAGGTCAGAGGACACTTGCAGTTGATCCTCTCTGTAACAGGGCCCCAGACCTTAGCACAACTGACTCCGTGTTTTTTGTTGTGTGTGTGTATGTGCGAGTGTGTGCTTAAAAGCTCACTCTGAGAAAGGCTTGCTAGGCTATACTGAGATCCTAAACACTGGCTAATAAAGATTTTCTATGGCTTAAAGCCCATGTCTACTCGGTCTTCTCTGGTGAATATTCACAACACTTTTCTTCCACCACGTGGGGCCTGGGGATCAAATTCACACTCAGCAGCAAGCATTTTTTTGGGTTTTTTTTTCAAGACAGGGTTTCTCTGTGTAGCCCTGGCTGTCCTTTGTAGACCAGACTGGCCTCAAACTCAGAAATCTGCCTGCCGCTGCCTCCCGAGTGCTAGGATTAAAGGCGTGGGCCACCACACCCTGCAGCAGCAAGCATCTTTAAACCACTTATTCATTTCATTCCCCCCCACCCCTGGGCCCACACACACATTAAAAGCACGGTTTCATGTAGCCCAGGCTAGCCTTGAACTCATTTTGTGGATGACCTTGAGTTTCTGATCCTCCTGCCTCCACCTCGAACTAAGGCCACAGGTGTGTCACCACACAGGAATCAAAACCAGGCCTTTATTCTACCAACTGAGCCACAAACATGATCTATTATTATTACTTTTTTTTTTTTTAAGTTCCAGGCTTGGCTGTCCTGGAACTCTCTATGAAAACATTCAACGCACAGAAATTCACCTGCCTCTCCCTCCAAAGTGCTGGGATTAAACTCATGCAACATCGTGCTCGGCTTATACGTAAGTTTAAGAGAGTCTGCTTAACAGTAAAAGGGTTTTCAACTATTGCAAAATTGCCAAGAGAGCAAACAGTGGAGCGGTACAATGTCACCCTCAGACCACTGGGGGGTGGACAAGACGATCCAGAAAATCCTGAGCCCGGAGCAGAGGACAGACCAGGGCTATGGCAGCGTTCAGCTCATAAGTCCTTCACAGTACAGCCGCTCTACGACCTTCTGACTCCAGCACCCTGCTTAAAGTGCCAGTGTTGGCAGGGGAAGTCACATCATTTGGACATACAAGTGCACCCTGAGGCTCCAGCTATAGCTCCTTCCCTTCTAGCCCTCACCTCACTGGACCGGTTTCTTCAACTGAAAAACAGTACTAAAGTTGTCATGAGAATTAAACACAGTTGCACACTTTTATTCCCAGCCCTCAGGAGGCAGAGGCAGGCACATCTCAAAGTTCTAGGCCAGCCTGGGTCAGCAGAGTTAGTTTCGTCCAGGACAGCAAAGGCTACACAAGAGAAACCCTGTCTTAAAGAAAAAAAAACAAAAAAACCAAAAAAAAAACCAAAAAAGATACCCAGCATCAGCAGTGCTCAATAAATGGTTGCCAAAAAACAGTCAGTGATCCGGACACAAGCAAGCCCCATTATTCCATAATGTCTACCTATTTGATGCATCTGGATCCTCTCTTGGTTTCTTCAGTATTAAGCGCTAGCAAGATGACTCATGGGGTAAGAACGCAAGTCACTAAGCTTGACAACCTGAGTTTGATCCTTAGGACCCACATGGGACAAAGAAAACTGACTCCTGACATTTGCCCTCCGACCTCCACATCGAGCAGTAGGACACACGCAACCTACCTCATAGAAACAGAAAATGTCGGAGTTAAAGGGGAGAAAAGTAGATCTCCAGGCCTGGCCCTTGAAAGATCAAGAGCTGCAATTCTCCACTATGCTCTCCTTGTTCACTCGCTGCAGTGTTCTGTTGGCTTGTAGGAGGGGCTTTAAGCTACAGTCTCGGTATAGACACCTCTGCCACAGTGGGCTGAGATTCAGGCCTCCAAGGTTTGCCCTGTCATCTACAGCAGTTTCCAAACTAAAGAGTGTGTTGTGTTGTCACGCTGGTTACAATTACGTGTCTTGACAGGGCTGAGCTGTGGAGATGTGAAATGTGTCTTTGACCTCAGCAGTGGGCTGAAGGGCTGAGGGGCTGCATGCCAGGGACTGAAGCCCACTGTCAGGCTCAGTACCAAATCAGGAGGTAACCACAGTAGCGGTCCTCAGGTTAATGCTCTGGCTTATGCCTATCTACCCGTGTTCCCTGCCTCTACCTGTGTTCCCTGCTGGACTCTGAGGACTGGATTTCTCTCTGGCTACAGGAGGCTGGTTCACACTAACCTGGGCACTGCCTTTCACTTCTTTTTTTTTTTTTTTTTAAGATTTATTTATTTATTATATGTAAGTACACTGTAGCTGTCTTCAGACACACCAGAAGAGGGCATCAGATCTTGTTACAGATGGTTGTGAGCCACCATGTGGTTGCTGGGATTTGAACTCCAGACCTTTGGAAGAGCAGTCAGGTGCTCTTACCCACTGAGCCATCTCACCAGCCCCCACCTGTCACTTCTTGACTGGCTAGTGGGCACCAGTACTACCTCAAGGACGCAGGAAAACAGAGGAAGTGGAACAGGAAGTCACCATTTCTCTTCCAGGGTGGTTCCCTCTTCAAGGTGCCGTTCTCCCAGTCCTAAAACTCCTGTCTTTTTGTGGAGCAACACCAACTTTGAACCCAGGGTCTGGTTACTTCTTGAGGAAGCTACATTTTTTTTTTTTGGTTGATGTTGATCTATTTTTGCTACACAGAGATTATTGAACACCGTTTAATAAAAAAAAGAGTAAATTACAGTGTGCTGTGGAAGGCTGGAGCTTGCTGCTGGGAAGCTGATGCCAGAAGAGGCTGTGGATTTGAGGATGAGGGCTCTTTAAAGGCAGAGAGATTACGGCTGGGGGTTCCGGGGGCTGGGGTGCAGACAACCCAGAGCCACTTACTGGGCACCCTCACGCGAGGTGCTCTCTGGGAGGAGTGCCAAACCCCAGACACCAGTGTCAAGAGGTGAGCTGCCAGCTGTCTGAATATGGTGATTCTGAGACACAGGCAGTTACATGCTGTCACTTGCCGACAGCATCCAAGGCTCATTATTTCTAGGCCTTCCTGGGGTATGTTTTAGATTGACACCCTGGGTGGACCTGGGGTGCTTGCTTGGCTATGGCCCTGGCCTGGCACCTTGGGTTCTTCCATCCTGTGTCTCCTCCCTATCCCCTGCCCAAGGGAGCCAGGGCCTGTTAATGCTCTCCCCTAGTCTGCTAATCTGACGGGAAATCAAAGGGCTCTGCCGCATCCTCCTCCCCTGGTCACTGGGCTCTTTCCAGTCCCCTAGCGAGTGCTGCCAGGCTCTCTTCACTTCCTCCTGCGGTTGGTAACCTTCAGTTCATCCAGCTCTTTGTCCTTTAGGTGGGACTCAGCAGTGGTTTCTGAAAGCTGGAAGTAAGAGCATTGGATTGTTACAAAGAAAGCTACGGCCAGGCCCCGCTGCAGACGTGCGCAGCGGCTGTGCACCAAGGAAAACTACCAGTCCTCACCCAGCTAAGCCTTGGCAGACAGAGGGATTGCTCCTCCTCGTGCCTCTAGCACATCTACACAGCTGCATGGCATACCATGTGTGAAGGACAGAAACACACACGCTGGGTACGCTGCAGTTCAGAGATTATAAATCTGCGCTGTCTAGTCTCGTGTAATGGCACTTAGCGAACAATGCTACCAAAAAAAAAAAAAATGGGGGAGGGGGATGGGATGTTCTAAAAATACTTCTCCTTTCCTCATCATTATCTTTTGACTAGGGTTTACAGTAGAAGGGGGCAGACACTGAACATGAAGACAGAGGGAGGGCAGGAAGGCAGGCGGTCTCTGCTCTCAGTGTGTTTCTCTTGTTATTAGGTCCAAGAGGAAGGTGCTACTCTGATGCCAGTTGTCTTGCTGGAGTGATGAGGTCACAGAGTGGGTAGCCGGTGGGGCAAAGAAGCTGCCCACCAGCTCCCTCACGCCTGTCCCCCCCTGCACACGCACTGCCAGGCCCAGCAGACACAGGAGACCGACATTAATTTGGTATGTGCCCTTCGAAGGTTTGCACTGGTCACTGATTCAGCTGATCTGAGGCAGGATGCCCCCAAACTCGAGCAGACACCCTCACCACCTGGGATGCCTTCGTCCAATCTCCATTCTTGCCACTATCCTGGGCATCGTCGGAGAGCCCCTCTCTGCTGTCTAGACCTCTTCTGTGTGGCTATCAGACCCTGCTTGGACTAAAGGAGTACCCTTACCACGGGCACGGGGATTGTGGGTACTGTAATATATCCCTGCTCCAGCCTTTGGTGGCAAGGTTGGCTTTTACATTTGTGTGTGGATACCCAGGAAACAGACCCAGTAAGTAGGCCCTGGGGAAATCAGTTGGATGGCTAGACTCAAGGTAGGACTTCCCTAAAGGAGAAACCTAGGCATCCCTGGGGATTTCTCCCTCACCATGTCCAGCAGAATGTCCACTTTCAGCCGCAGGAGATTGTTTTCTTCTTCTAACTGTTGGTTTCGTTTGCGCAGGCGCTGAGTTTCCCTCCGGTCCACACCCCCACTAATCACGGAGTCTAGAGGACACAAAACAGGAATGAAAGGAGTCTTCCTTCTGCCAGCCTGACTGACAAAACATCCAGAAGGGCCACTCACCTGCCACCCACTGGCCGTTTTCAAACTTCAGGCTCTGCCCCGCCAGGTTCATGGTAGGAGTTCCATAGTCGAGCCCCAGCTCCAGTTCCCGCGTTGACCGATCTAACTGTGGTAAGACACCAGGAAACCAAAGAACAAGAGATACATCAGAAGGAGAGATGACGCCCCAGCTTTTCCCACCAGTTGTAGACCCAACAACACGGGCAGCTCTCCTCCCACCAGGCCTTAGCACCTTTAGAGACACATTTTTTTTTTTTTTTTTTGAGGCAGGGTCTCACTATGCAGCCCTGGCTATCCTGGCTGTCACTATGTGGACCAGACCAGCCTCAAACGCACAGAGATCTGCCTCCCAAGTGTGGGGATTAAAGGCGTGTGCCACTGTCCCTTCATAAATTGAGTATTTTTTTTTACAACTACTTGACAGTTCAGAGAATCCCACCATACATTTTTACATATGTAATCATACTTGGTTTTAATTCATTCTCCTCCTCTTCAGTGTATATTTATAATTCAAAGAAACTTGCAAGTTGTCCTTTGCTTAATATGGAAGCACAAAATCCTAACAGTTCCTGGTAGGACTTGTCTAATGTCCTGCAGTCTCATTTCTGTATTCTTTGACAGAACTCATCAAACACTCCTCAAGTCAGGCCTGACTCCTGTGCATTCAGATAGGAGCATGGCCAGCTCTGCCAGAGGGAATCCTCCAACCCTGAGAGGAGACGTGACCAGCTTGACACGGGCAGGCAGGCGTGCATGTGTGCGTGTGTGTGTGTGTGTGTGCATGTGTGGATAGAAAGAGATAGAAAAAGACAGGGACGAACTCCTTCAAGTGTATGCTAAAATGTCCTTTGCTTGGTTAGGACTCCCTTGAGCACCCTATTTAAAGTGACAACTCTCTTTCCACATCACTCTCCTTGTTAAAATGTCTACCCACGCAACAGATGCTGGGATTTGGTTCTCCCTGGCCCCTCGCCTCCTCTTTTTTTTTTCTGTTTCTGTTTCTGGGGCTTGAACCTTGGGACTTGAATATACTTCCACGGACATATATCTCTTACTGTGTGTGTGTGTGTGTGTGTGTGTGTGTGTGTACATAAGTGTTCATGTGTGTGCAGGTGAATGTTTACACACATGTGTGGAGGCCAGAGGACAAGCTCGGCTGTCATTCCTCAGGTACTATCTACAGTTTGAAAACAATTTCAGGCTAGGAATGGTCGCCACACATCTCTAGCCCCAATACTCAGGAGGCAGAGGCAAGTCGATCTCCGTGAGTTCAAGGTCAGTTCAATCTACAGATGAAGGAGCGGGACATCTAGGGCTACATGGAGAGACCCTGTCTCAACTCTGCCCCCCACAACAATAAAGAAGTCAGCATATAGGTATTAGCTCTCATGATGATATTTTCAAACAAAGGCGTGCTGTAGGTAGGGTTGCGCTATAGGTAGGGTCTCTTTTTCCCTCCCCTCTGCATTTTCCATAGTAACCACCTTCTTCCCAGTCACCCCGCCCCCACCCGGCCCCTTCTTCAGCACCTATGGTGAGGGGCTTTCACTGTCTTGAAGCTCATGAAGTAGGGTGGCTGGCTGGCCGGCCAGTGAGTCCCAAGAGCCTCTTGTCCTCAGCCTGGTGTCTTCTTCCTATGCACTGCCCCCCACTCATGTGCCACAGTACCCAGAGTTTTATTTTATTAGATTTTTTTAAAATTAGGTTTGTGTGTGTGTGTGTATGTGTGTGTGTGAGTGTGTGTGTGTGTGTGTGTGTGTGTGAGTGTGTGTGTGTGTGTGTGTGTGTGTGTGTGTGTACACCGCATGCATGTCCGGTGTCTGTGTGTGTGTGTGTGTGTGTGTGTGTGTGTGTACACCGCATGCATGTCCGGTGTCTGTGGAGCTCAGGAGACACTAGGTTCCTGGTCCTGGAGTCATGGATGGTTGTGAAGCACCAAGTCGGTGCTGGGAATCTGACCTGCGTCCTCTTCAAGAACTGCAAGTGCTATTAACCACTGAGCTGTCTTTTCAGCCCACGCCCAGATTTTAAAAGTGTTCTGGGGATTAAACTTAGGCCCTCACATCCCTCCCCTGACTCATCTCCTCCTTCTCCAGAAACTCCTTTTTTAAATATACTATCAATTTTCAGAGGGTCTTGTGGTGTCCCGGCTGGCCTTGAACTTGTAATCCTGGCTCAGCCTCCCAAGCAGCTGGAATTATAGACCTGTACCACCAAGCCAGGTCCCTCTTTTCCTTACTCAGCACCTAAAAGGTTGGTGGATACACAAAGTTATCAATTGGCTGCTATGAAATTGATGACTAGAGAAGATGCCTCTGGGCAGGCAAAGCAACAGGCATAGAGCAGCAGGCATAGCCTTACAGGCTCTTGTAAGGATGGGTGGCCCAAGCAAAAGGTGCACAGAAGACACGGCTATGAGGTACCTTATGTGCCTTCCTCAGGACCTGAGCCACTGTCCTGGAATAACAGGATGCTGTTGAGCCCCCTGGGGGATAGAGAGATGGCTCAGAGGCTAAAAGCACTGGCAGCTCTTCCAAAGGTCCTGAGTTCATATCCAGCCACCACATGGTGGCTCACACTCATCTATGATGAGGTCTGGTGCCTTCTTCTGACCTGATGGCAGAATGCTGCACACATAATAAATACACACATCTTAAAAGGACTCTGTGCACCATGTTTTGTGTTTCCTTATCCCAGCACTTGCCTGTGATGTCCTGCAAATACTGCAGGGAGGGTGAGCTTCCAGTCACTCTCAGACAGTAGCGTTAGAAGCACGCTGCTGCCTTTAAGGACAAGGGTTGTCCCAGTGAGAGTACCAAGTGCATCTCTGTCGTCGGTGTCTGGAAGGAGGCTTGAAGTCCAAGGCATGGAGAACTAGGATCCCACACTGTTTATCCCTGGCCTTAGAGGGGCTGCCGTCATGATCCTAACTGGGGACTAGAGGCAATGGACTCATGGCCTTTAGAGCTGGGGTGATGCTTGCTACCTAACCCACAGACTTGTAAAGACTTGGCTCATCTGCACAAATGTCACGTGGGAAAGGGACAAAGAGACGAGGGTCTATCATCTCTTGGTGTGAAAGACACAGCAGTAGCACCCAGATGTAAGGGCAGGAATATGGTGGGAACGAAGGACCAGATTTGTGGTCACAGATGCTGAAAGGCCTGTGTGCGTGGACCTGTGTGTATCTACATCTCATAGCTAGGAATGGACCTGTGTGTATCTACATCTCATAACTAGGAATGGCTTTATTATGTATTTTCTAAGCGCAGGCCCTGCATTCAGGGGGGCTCCATGTTGCCTTTGGAAAGTTACCTTTGTCCCAGTGCTGTCATGGCCCCAGATGTTTTTGGACCCCCTCTTTCAGAACTGTTATTATCCTTTCAAGTGTCACTAACGGTGACAAGTCAACATCTTTTGTGAATCTCCGAAATAAACTTGATTTTTTTTTTTGGGGGGGGCAGTGTATGTGGGTGTACACCATTAATCCCAACACTCCCGAGGCAGGAACAGGCAGATCTCTGTGAGTTTGAAGCCATCTTGGTCTACATAGCAAGTTCCAGGACAGCCAGGGTTACACAGAGACTCCATTCTCAAAACAACTGCGGATTTATTTTTCTTCTATGTGTAGGAGTGCTCTGCCATCATGTATGTTGTGAACCTTGTAAGTGCAGTGCCAGTAGAGGCCAGCAGAGGGCGGTGGATCCCCTGGGACAGTAGCTACAGATGGTTGTGAGCCATCCTTGTCCGGGCTGGGAACCCAACCCAGGTCCTCTGCAAGAGCAACAAGTACCCTTTTTGGCTGAGCCATCTCTCAAGGCCCCGAACTTGACCTTATTTTATTTTACTTTTGGAGACAGAGTCTCTCTCTGAACCCTGGATGCCCTGGAACTCTATAGACCAGGCTAGCCCTGAACTCACAGAGATCCCCCAGCCTCTACCTCTTGATTGCTGAGAGTAGAGGTATACCGCTACACCCAGCTTGGATTTGATCTTTAAACATGACTGAAATGAATTATCTGAACTAAAATGCAAGCCAGACTGGATACCACCACCTGGGACCCTATCACAAGGAGGCTGCCTGTCATAGTAGGTTCTTGAATAAACTCCAGTAGTAGTTCCCATGCAGGAATTCAGTCTTGACTAATAATATAAACCCCGAGGATGCCTTCCCACAGAGTCACCTCTCCACCCAGAGACCACTCCCGCCACCCAGTCTGCACTCACAGAATGTAGGTTGGAGAGAGAGGCCGACTTCCGAGGAGGGGTCTTCTTTGGGCTGAATATGCTGCCAAAGAGAGGCATCCCTAACTCAGTGAGGAAACGCCAGCACTTCCTTCTCCTTCCTGACCCAGCGAGAAAACACCAGCACTTCCGTCTCCTAAAGTCAAACAGATCAGCGACCTCATTTCACTGTTCTCTATCCATTAGAACATCTTACACCTTGATGATTGCCAATTACCGCAGTACCTACTGGGAAGAGTTATCCATTTATACAGAACAGCAAAAGAAGGCTTGAGGTCCTAATAGTTCTGGAAGGAGCTTCCATGTGCTGGGTGCTTCTTATGTGCCAGGCAGTATAGGCTAAGGCCTTTGCATAAACCCATTTCACTCACAACTGCCCCTCGACATGCCTCTCCTAGTCACCCCATTTGGAAAGCCAAGGTCTTTGGTGGGAACGGGCATTGGAACCAAAGTTTGTGTGGCTTCACAGTGATGCTAACCTCAGGCAACTCTGTCACGAGTTGGCCTCGCCAGCATCACAGTGTGGAGCCAGGGAGGAAATTTCTACCATTCCCGTTGGCCAGTAAGAACATCACCAAGTACGGGAACTTCAGCCTGGATGGCATCCTAAAGCCATGAAGCGACACCCGGATTTCACTCCCGGATGCAGAGCGGTACTTATCACAGTCTCGATAAGTATCACGACACTCACCGGCACACTAGCTTTAGTCACAGCACAACGTCCTGCAATGCTCATAAAATCAGTAACATCACTTAGGCTCGGGGAAGAGGTCAGCTTTTTAAATAAAACAAGTAGAGAGAAGTCATAAAACCACAAGGCTTCATGGTACATTTTTTTTTCCAATTATGTGTTTATGTGCTGAATGCATGCATATGTGCAGGTAGGTGTGTGTGTGTGTATCCACTTTATTAATATTTGTGTGCAGATTCGGAGTCTGGAGGGGGGACGTCAGGTGTCCTGTTGCATTCCCTTTAGATGGGGTCTCTCACTGAACCTGGAGCTAGACTGGCGGCCAGCGAGCACAAGCAATCCTGTCTCCGCCACCAACAGTGTTAGCATTGCAGGGGTCCGAGCTTGTAGCAGGCTTTTTTTTTTTTTTTTTTTTTGGTTTTTCGAGATAGGGTTTCTCTGTGTAGCCCTGGCTGTCCTGGAACTTCACTTTGTAGACCAGGCTGGCCTCGAACTCAGAAATCCGCCTGCCTCTGCCTCCCGAGTGCTGGGATTAAAGGCGTGTGCCACCACGCGCCGGCTTGTGGTAGGCTTTTAACTGAGATGTTGGGGACTTGAATCCATGGTCTCACACTTGAGCAGCAAGTACCCACATTCACTGAGCCTTTTCTCTAGTCCCCTTCACAGATTTTTTTTTTTAAACACACACACATACACACACCGTTCAAGGTATCCTAGGGTTCTTTAGGGAAGCTCTCTCATAGAAGACTATGGGCCAAGAAAATTAAAGGTTTGCACTTGGTTCCCAACCAACCCTGTTGCTCACCCTCTGGGGAGTCCAACGTTTTATCATCCCCCAAGGGCCTCAAAGGCTTTGTTTGCTGTTGTTTTTAATGTGTCTGAGTGTTTTGCCTGGGATACCATGGTCGTGCCTTGTGTCTGCAGATTCTACAACTAGAGTTACTGGCGTTTGTGAGCTGGGAATCGAATCCCAGTTCTCTGCAACAGCAACCAGTTCTCTGAGACTCTGATCCATTTCTCCGGCCAGTGACGTCCCTTATTTATAATCACGAATGATAACAGCCTGCAGCTCGTAGGTTAAGAGTGCTTTCATGTTTACAAACTGTTGGGACATTTGATGCTCACCATGACCCTGAGAAGTAGATCAAATTGTCCCCCTTTACAGGGAAATGCACTTACTGTGCGAAGCTTTAGTTTGCATCAGGCTATAAAATACATTCTCTTCATTCTGACAAAAAATAAAGGAAGGAAGCATCTTTGGTTTTCACTGGATTCTCAAAGGGAAAGGTGTCTCGAAAAAGTTAAGAGCCAGCCAGTCTCACGGGTCACAAAACCCAAAGAGTTCTGTACGGGTTAGGAGAAGACCTTCAAAGGATGGGGTCAAAACACCATCTCCGAGTCTCCGTCGCAAGAGGTGCCCGCGGAGCATGCCACGGTCCAGCCTGCCCGCTTCTCCAGGGGTACCCGGGCATCCCACCCACCACTACTGGCACGGATATCCGCCCGCCGCTCCCAGAGGTACCTGTCTGCGAAGCCGGAATCCCGAGCTAGCCTGCAGCTTTCTGCAAGGATCTGCCCAGGCCGCGTCAACCGCCGCGACCGCGATTGGCCGGCGCCGGGCAACCATCGTGCGCATGCGCAGCCTCTCTGGCTTCTACCACTGAGAATGCAGAGGGAGCCAGCTCCGAGACGAGCCTCCGCGAAGCAGCGGAGCCCCTGCGGACTCTCTAAGGTTCACGAATAGAAGAAAGCCTTGGGCACGACTTCTGGAGATACACACATGCCTTGGGCACGACTTCTGGAGATACACACATGCCTTGTGGCATAGGCTGGGAGAGGCATGACCCCCTAAATACGTTGGTCTGGTCCCCGGGTCAGCGCCGCCGTCGTCATAGTAATCGTTTTCCTTGGCAACAAAGCAGGCCGAAAGCTGCTTTGTTGTGTTAAAAATGTTAAGTGGTGACCCAGGCTGGACTCACAGTAGCAAAATGGACCGACCTGCAGCTCCCCCGCCCCGGCCACAAAGCAAACCGCGCCCCTTGGGCCGCGGATGCTGGCGGACATCCGGAGCTTGGTCCGGTCACTGGAGGGGCTGGTGGCGGAACCCGCCCTGACGCTTCTGCCGAAGCTTTCAGGTAAGACAGACGGACAGATATGACGACTCCCTGCCAGTAGCAAACTGGCTCCTGCCAGTCTTGCCTCCTCCACACTCCCACAAGCAAGGGAAACTGAGGTCCAGGGAAGGTTGCCCAGTGTACAAGGGGTAGAGAACTGGAGAGTCAGCTCCAGGATTCCTCAAGTCCTAAGGACATTGTAGCTCGGTTTGGTAAATGAAGAAATGGCCATCCAGGAGGCGTTTCTTGGCTGCCTAGTGGGTGTACGAGGTCATCCCACCATAAAGGACAGGACCCAGCTCCAAGCAGTCTTCCTCCACCTTTGCCACACAGCGTTCGAAGAGAGAATTCCACATCAAAATCAACCATATCTAGTGTAGCAACCGCTACAGAAACATAAAGCAGAACACATTTGAAAGTTGCGATCATTCTAGAAGTTTTTTTGTTTGTTTGTTTGTTTGTATGTTTGTTTGTTTGCTTGTTTGTTTTTTTCGAGACAGGGTTTCTCTGTGTAGCCCTGGCTGTCCTGGAACTCAGTCTGTTGACCAGGCTGGCCTCAAACTCAGAAATCCGCCTGCCTCCCAAGTGCTGGGATTAAAGGCGTCCGCCACCACCGCCAGGCTCTAGAAGCTTTTTGATATTAAACCTTGTGCGCCCTCTACCGGTGCTATCCCCGAAGCACCTTTCGTATTTTGAGATAAAGTCTCCCTGGGTACTCCTTATCTCATCCTCCTGCCTCAGCCTCTCAGTGCTGGAATTACAGACACACACCCAGCCTGCCTTCAACCCCTACCCTTTTGCTTTGTTTGTTTTTTTTTTTTTAAGATTTATTTATTTATTTATTATATGTAAGTACACTGTAGCTGTCCTCAGACACTCCAGAAGAGGGAGTCAGATCTCGTTACGGATGGTTGTGAGCCACCATGTGGTTGCTGGGATTTGAACTTCGGACCTTCGGAAGAGCAGTCGGGTGCTCTTACCCACTGAGCCATCTCACCAGCCCCGCTTTGTTTGTTTGATATTTGAGACTGGGGCTCAATATGTAGTTCTGGCTGCTCTCCCAACTTACAAAAGTCCTCCCGCCTCTTTCTCCAGAGCGCTGGGATTAAAGGCTAGTGCTCCATACCCGGCCCTAGGCTTTTTAACAAGTCAATTCAAAACAGATTAAATTAACTTGACTATTGTTGCACTTAACTCGGTTTGTCCAAAATACGAATAAACAAATATTTTAAATTTTTACCATGTATTGGTTATTAATTTCTTTAGTCACGCTAACCAAATTTCAGAACTTTTGTTTTGGTGTGTGGCTAGTGGCCGTGGGGCTGGGCAGCATCCAGGAGTGTTTTCCTTCCAGCCTCGTTGCCCTCTGTCTGGGAGCTGTTTCTTCTCCCCATCAGCCAGTTAACTCCTGCTCTTCCTTCAGCACCTTGACCTCCGTAACTAGGTCAGAACAAACTGTTGCAGCACTTCAGAGGCAGAGGCAGGAGGAGCTCTGTGAGTTGGAGGCCAGCTCGGACTACATAGCAAGTGCCAGGCCAGCCAGGGCTACGTCATGGTGAGACACTGTCTCAAAAACAAAAACAACAACAACAAATACCCAAAACCACACTGTCACCTCATAACCCTATGTACTTTCTTTGGAAGCAGTCATGAGTTATATAATTCATCATTACATACAGAATTTTGATGAATTATACTTTATAATTATGTACTTATTTTAATTTTACAAGTCTACCTCAATAGCCCCACTAGGGCTATGGATCCAGTCTGGCTCAGTTTACCATCCTGTGCCCAGTTGGAGCACACTTTTTAGTCTGTGGGAAGTCCTCAGTAAATAGTCACCGAGTGGCTCGACGTTGATGGTGACGGAGGACCAGTACCGCAGTCTGCATTTCACATGCTATCAAATGCTAACTCTGAGCAGGGGATCGGCAGTCCCAGCTGCCACAATGCCCCAAGGGGAAGGGCTCCTCAGCTCCCACGCATCCACCCCCAGCACTTGGCACAGTGCTTGCCATAGCGCGGCTTTCAATGAAGCTTGCTTTCCCTCCTCTGCAGACAACGGCAGTAGAAAGCTTACCGGGCCCCAGAGCACACGTATCCTTAAATGGTAGGAGGGAGAATTCAGCCCGGAGCGATGTGTGTATTTTAAACATTCCTCTTTAGAAACTACTCAGTTGTCCCATTAGGTGTGAGTAATAGCATTCGGCTAAAGCTGGAAGCTTCCTGACAGCATCATCAGAGTCTAGAACATAGTGTAATTTTCCAGCCATTCTGGGGAATGGGTAGGAGGACAAGGAGAAGCCCTGAGATGCACCTGCCTCTTCTCATCTCCTGCTGCTTGGCCTGTGAGGGTAAGAGCAGGAGGCAAGAAACGGTACTGGCCTGGGGTCTGAGTCAGCCTTTCCTTCCACCCAACCAACTTGGAGCAGTACAGGGGTCGGAGATGGAGGGATATCTGCAACCACAGGGCCGCAGAGTAGTGATCAGAGGGAGATATGAAGGCAGTTTGGTTCAACAGGACTCAGTAGCTGGTGTCCATTCAAACTTAGAATCTGACCCTGAATAGTTTATTTTAGGCATCTTTGTACACAGCACAATTTGTTTAAAAAAAAAATCCTGGTGATAAATAGCTCAATCCCATGTGCATAGCAAGGCTTAAGGTAGGATATCTCAAAGTAACGTACAAAGCAAAGTACAGGTGAGATCTTCCATAAAGATGGGTTTTATGGATAACTGGGAAAACAGGCTCAAGATAAGGAAGTCTTCTGGAAGACTAGTCTATAGACGACTGAAACAGACAAGGTCAAGAAAGGGTCTGGGGGAATCTCTGTGGTCTATGGCCTGGTCACACAGTTAGCACTAAGGTCACCATGCTAATGAACTAACTATACCAGTGCCTTCTGGGTAAGAAAACAGGTTATATACATTTCTCCCTTTGAGATTTATTTTATGTATGTGAGTACACTGCCACTCCCTTCAGACATACCAGAAGAGGGCATCAGATCCCATTACAGAAGGTTGTGAGCCACCATGTGGTTGCTGGGATTTGAACTCAAGGCCTCTGGAAGAGCAGTCAGTAGTTTTTTGGTTTTTGGTTTTTTGGTTTTTTCAAGACAGGGTTTATATATAAAACCTCTGTCTATAGATAGACATATATATGTCTATATATAGCTCTGGCTGTCCTGGAACTCACTCTGTAAACCAGGCTGGCCTCGAACTCAGAGATCTGCCTGCCTCTGCCTCCCAAGTGCTGGGATTAAAGGCATGCACCACCACGCCCGGCTGCAGTCAGTAGTCTTAAGCCGCTGAACCATCTCTCCAGCACACATTTCTTCCTTTGAGGAGACCATCTCTTTCCTAGCTTCCCTGGAGCTTATCTGTGAGCACAAGGACCTCTGTGCTTCCTACAGTCTGTGATAGACAACTTCTTCCAAGAACAAACAAGTCTGGAGTGATGTCTCTAATCCTAGTGATTCCCTGCCCCCACCCCAAGTAATTGTTATGATGGAGAAAGAAGTCATTCCAGTTCAGGTTTTCTTTTTTGAGACAAGATTTGGCTGGGTACCCAAAGCCTGCCAATTTTATTTAGTAAGTGCTGAGACAGATGAAAGTAGATACAAGAATCTTGGTTCTGGTGGCCTGGGATAATTCTAGGTCTTTCAAAAGAGGATGCCTTACCCCAGGGCCAAATCCATTCAAGGACCCTCATGTGCAGAGGCATAGGGGCATTGCATGACCCGGCCAGCTAGATGGCTCAGCAGGCGCAAGTGCTCACCACGTAAGCCTGACGACCTGGCCTCTATCTCTGGACCCGGGTGGCAGGAGGAAACTGACTCTCTGAGGTTGTTTTTTTCTGATCTCCATGTGTGCCCGATGGTCATGTGCTGTCCCCATTAATAAAAATATTTATTTATTCTTATTTATTTATTTATTTATTTATTTATTTATTTTGAGACAGGGTTTCTCTGTGTAGCCCTGGCTGTCCTGGAACTCACTTTGTAGACCAGGCTGGCCTCGAACTCAGAAATCCGCCTGCCTCTGCCTCCCTAGTGCTGGGATTAAAGGCGTGCGCCACCATGCCCGGCAAAAATATTTTTTTAAAGAGCATATCATGTTAGGAAACCGGGACAAGTCCATGAGCCAGGCCTCTGGATGTGTGGCTGGGGAGAAGAGAGTGGAGAGGAAGAGTGTTTTGGGAGACCAGGGTGCAGGAAGGACCACAGTTGAGGAGACCTGGGTTAGTGTCTCCCATGAAGCTCCATCTTGCTCCTCTCCTGTGAATGAGCCGCTTGAGGCTAAGACCTAAGGCCCTGGCCTTCATTATCGCCAGGTCATTTGCATTAGCGAGGGAGATGTGCTGTAAAGTTGGGCCCAGGAGACAGGCCAGAGCACCCCAAAGCGAGGGACGAAGAATAGTGATGGGGCCAGTTTTCTGAGGAAACAGAAAGCCCTTGAAGGCTTGTGCTGAGGCGATGGACTGTTGTCCTGCGATTACAACTCCTGAGAGTTAGAAAGCGTTGTGGCTTACACGTGACAGGGCAGGAGACTGCATAGGCTCCTCTGTCTTGTATTCTTTTTGAGGCCATTTCAGGTTCAACTACAATCTGATCTCCTTGATGGAGAATCCCATGAAAAAAAATGCCCAACCCTAGTCTAGGAGCCAAAGGGAGTGATGTCCTAGCTAACATAGCCTCTGTCAGCCTCTAGGCAAGTTACCGCTTGCTTCTATGAAGCCCTCCCCCCGCCCTCCGCAGCACACACACACACACACACACACACACACACACACACACGCACTCAGACGCTCACACACTCACACACACACGCTCCCTCACACACACAAGCTCACACGCTCCCTCACACACACACACACACATGCTCACACACTCACATGCTCACACACACACACATATGCTCACACACTCACACACACACGCACACACACACACTCACACTCACTCAAATTACATGCAATTTGAAATCCTGTTAAGAATAAGCTTTCCAGGGCTGGAGAAGTGGTTAAGAGCACTGACTGCTCTTCCAGAGGTCCTGAGTTCAAGTCCCAGCAGCCACATGGTGGCTCACAACCATCTGTAATGGGATGCGATGCTCTCTTCTGGTGTGTCTGAAGAGAGTGACAGTGTACTCACATACATTAAATAAATAAACAAACAAATCTTTTTTTAAAAAAAGAAGAAGGAGGGAGGAGGAGGAGGAGGAGCTTCCTGCCTTCTGTCCAAGAAAAGGTGCAGGCTTAGCCAGAAATCTCCCTTGTCCTGGGAAGAAGCCTGATGCCTGCAGTCCTCAGGAATTGCCCAGCTGGTCCCTGCCAGGCTCCCCCTTGAGGACCTCTGGAACAGTCCTCTGGCCAGCTGGGAGCTAGAGTCTCAATGAGTAAGTGTATACAAAAGAGGGAGTGGAAGATCAGTAGTTTAAAATAGACTTTTAAACATGTAAAAAAAATTATATGTCAATGTATGTGTGTGAGCACGTGGATGCAAGTACAGGGGTCCTCAGAGGCCAGAAGAAGGGGTCAGAACTCCTGGCTGCGTTGCAGAAATTCATGATCTGTCTGACATCAGTACTGGGAATTGAACTTGTGTCCTCTGTAAGAACAATATGTGCTCTTAACTGCCGAGCCATCTCTCCAGGTCCTCAAGTGACCTTTCTAATGATTTAGTAATGTCAGAAATGGATGCAAACTAGTTATTTAAGTGATTTTTCTACCAAAGCAATTGAAGACTCTTCATACAAGTTCTAGAAGTACAGCCAAGCTGTGACTGGGACACAGGTGAAACATGGAAGACCGATGAGAAGGGGATTGGTTCTGGAATCATCTCTCTCCTTGACCCACTCTCTTTTCTACTTTATGACTCTACTTTGAAAACTGAAGAAGCAGTACACACTTAGGAAGTTTATAACAACAAATTTGCCGCTGGGTGTGGTGGCGCATGCCTTTAATCCCAGCACTCGGGAGGCAGAGGCAGGCGGATTTCTGAGTTTGAGGCCAGCCTGGTCTACAAAGTGAGCTCCAGGACAGCCAGGGCTATACAGAGAAACCCTGTCTCAAAAAAAAAAAAAAACAAACAAACAACAAATTTGCCGTGAAGACTGTTATTTTGTAGAGTGGAAAATGTATTAAGTTTCTAACTTAAAAAAAAAAAAAAGACAGCCCAGAGGTGGAGGCACACGCCTTTGATCCCAGCACTAGGGAGGCAGAGACAGATGGAGCTCTGTGAGTTTTAGGCCAGCCAGGGATTATAAACCCTGTCTCAAAAAATAACAAGAGCTGGAGAGATGGCTGAGGTTAAGAGCATTGACTGCCCTTCCAGAGGTCCTGAATTCAATTCCCGGCAACCACATGGTGGCTCACAACCATCTGTAATGGGATCCGATGCCCTCTTCTGGTGTGTCTAAAGACAGTGACAGTGTAGTCGCATATATAAAATAAATAAATCTTAGTAAACAACAAAAGATAGCTTATATCCTTAGATTTTGAAAGTTAAGGCAAATATAAATACATATCTGCTTACTGGGTTTTCTTAAAGATTGATTTGATTCTTATGTATGAGGGGGGCACATGCCCACATGCAGAGGCCAGAAGAGGGCACCAAATCCCTGGAGTTACAGGTTGGTATGAGCGGCCCAGCCTAGGTGCTAGGACCCAAACTCAAGTTCTCTGTAAGAGCATCAAACACTCCTAACCCTGAGCCGTCTTTCCAGACATCTGCTGCTTGTTTTTGTTTTTTTTAATTTTAAATTACATTTATTTAGTCATTGTGTATTTAGTGTGTGTGCCCCAGTGGAAGCCAGAGGACAATTTGTGGATGTCTCTTCTCACCTGTACCATGTGAATCGCAGGAATCAAGGTTACCTGCTTTGAATGCTTTTTCTTTTAATGCTCAAAGACAATTTTAAAAATGTTAAGTTTAAATTAAGTGTATATGTGTGCATATTTATTTATACATGTTGAGTGCAATACCTCCAAAGGCCAGAAGGGGGCATCAGCTGCCCTGGAGCTGGAGTTAGAGGCGCTTATGAGCCTCCTGGCATGGATGCTCAGAGCCAAATTCAGGTCATCTGCAAGAGAAGTAAGCACTCTCACCCACAGAGTCATTTCTGTAGCCCTGCTGTTGACTGCTTAAAGAAACAAATTAGCGTGGTAGCCTTCGGTATTTATTGATTTACTTTTGAGATGGGATCTCTGTTGCTGTATTTGATTAATCTGCCCTAATCTCTCCGGCAGTGGCTGCTCAAGTTCCTTGCTGCCCACCCAAATGCTTTGGATTCTCAAGTGAAAGACACACACACACACACACACACACACACACACACACAGAGCCTTATATTTAATATACATAAATCACCTCAGTGGTTGGGCCACTCCCAAACTTCCACGTTGCTAACACCTCCCCTCCAATACTCTTGAATTATTTATTACTTACTATACTCCATCTTTGCTACCCAGACCTAGTTAGTGGTGGGGTTGCTCCGCCGCTCTTCCCCAGCTCTTACATGGCAGGTGCTCTGTCTTCCGTAGCTCTCAAGCCTGCATCCTCTTCCTTTCCTGCTGTGGTGATTCTCAATCCTTCTTCAGTCCCCTTGCCCTCAAATCCTAAAGTCCTGCCTCTGTCTTCCTGCACAGCCATTGGCCACTGGCAACTTTACCGAATAGAACCAGCTGGGGGCAGGGACCCTCAGCATCTCACATGCCAGATTGTTGTGCAATTTGGGAACCCATATACAAGCATTAAACAAATCCACAAGTCTCACTTTGTAGCTCTGACTGGCCTGGAACTCACTATATAGATCAGGCTGGCCTTGGCCCTGAACTCAGTGATTTTTCTGCCTCATCCCCCCCCACCATACCCCTACCCCACCCCACTTCCCCATTTGAGTGCTGGGATTAAAAGGGTGCAGCACCACACATGACCACATGGGGCAGTATACAGTGGGAAGTGGCAGTGTATAGGTGCCCAATCTGTTTGCTCAATGGCCTCTACTTTCAGCCACTGAAGACTCAGCACTGGCTCACACAATCATTATCAGTGACAAAGTGACTACTCAAGGTATCATTGTGTTAAATTCATTCTACCAAAATTAGGTATGTGGTTTTTTTTTTTTTCTTTCCTTTTTTGGGTACAGTTGTAAAGCAGATCTCTGAGTTGGAGGCCAGCAGGCCCGCACTAAGAGACCCTGTATCTTGATAACAAGGTCATACACGCCCACCCGTCACTGTTGCCCCAGCATTGGGGCAGGGACAGGTGAGATCTAGGAGTCGTCTGGCAAGTCAGGCTAAAAGGGTTGAATAGAAAATCCCATCTCGATGGGTGGTGGTGGCGGCGGGGGCGCCGGCGCACGCCTTTAATCCCAGCACTTGGGAGGCAGAGGCTGGCCGATTGCTGAGTTCAAGGCTAGCCTGGTCTACAGAGTGAGTTCCAGGACATCCAGGGCTACACAGAGAAACCCTGTCTCGAAAAAAAAAAAATCCCATCTCTAAAAATAAGGTAGAAAGTTCCAGAAGGAGCTCACCAGTGCTGTTCTCCACAGGCATCATATACATATATTTAAAGGAATTGTGAGATATCAAAGGTGAAGATTACATGGTCACAATCCTCGAAGATGTCAAGGATGCGGTTCTGACAGGCTGTTGAGAGGAAGGCTACCTTGGAAAACAGATAACTTTGAATAAATAGCTTGCATCAGCTTGGAAAAACAATAAGAGAGTTTCCAAACAACAGCCGTTCCTCCTACAAGATTGCATTTGGCCCCTTAGAGTCCAGATCAGCAGGCTGTTGTTTTTAAAGACAGTTTTATGCCCTTTGTGTTTCCCAGCAGGCTGATTGGATAACGAGCAAGACTGGAGCAGAGAGAGAGAGAAAACTTTTTGTCTGCCGGTTTACAAGAAATTGGTCAGTGAAGGATAGCTGTCAAGACAATGGACATTATCAACGTCAATGCCTTACCAATAATTCCATTGGACGAGCGCCTGGTGGTCTCCGCCAACGTTCGGACAGTGCTGGAGGATGCCTTGAGAAAGCGGATGCAGGGGAGTCCACCCAGTATCCTTCTAAAGCTGTTGCCCACAGCCAGACCAAGAATACCCAACCAGGACACGCGCTACAATGAGTGCTTATAGTTCATATAAGTCATCTGTGAGCCCACTCTACAGAGCAGGGTCCTTTCCTCTGCATATTTAAGGCCTTTCTACCCTCAAAAGGATTGTCTTGATTTGAAGCGTTGTTTGCCTTGAGGTTTTATTGTTTTGGTTTGTTTTTGTTTATTTTTGCGACAGGGTTTCTCTGTGTAACCCTGGCTGTCCTGGAACTCGCTCTGTAGACCAGGTTCACCTTGAATTCAGAGATCTGCTTGCCTCTCCCTCTTGAGTGCTGGATTTTTAAAGGTGTGCTGTATCCCTGCATCACAGGTCCCCACCTCAGAGTCTGTCAGCCAATAACCCTCTCAAGTTATAAATAAGCCCAGACCTTAAGCCATGCTCCCACCAGGCAAACAGCCCCGTCCGCTCTGCCTCTCACTGTGCACGTGCACCTTCAAAGCCTCCTAAGACACCATCTAATGTGATCTCATCCCAGTCTGCAAAGGGTCCTTCTCTCTTGGGTCTCCTCCTAGTGCCGCACTCCATTTGGTCCTATCTATGGTGCATGTCCCTCTTGGCACCTTCACTTCCCAAATGCTCTCCCCATGGTAAGAACACTTGAGGGTGATGAACGGGAGAGTGAACCTGCTTGAGCGACAGGATTCTGAGACTCCCAGTGTCCGGGGAGATCCTGAGGCAAAGACCTGAAAAAGCAAAAGGAGGAGCGGTAACGGGCATGGTAGGACTGGTCAGATTTCCTTAGCAGCCTGTCTGTCTCTCAGCATGCATCATTGGCTCCATGAGCCAGGTGAATCAGAGGATTATGGAAGTAGAACTGGGCTCCAGCCTGATGATCAGCACCTTGGTAAGTTGACATAGATGCTGGAACTGAGGTAAGGCACAGGAACAAAGGTTCCTAGGGAAAGTCATAGAGGTGGTTGCCCTTTGGGTCATGCATTTTTCCACAAGCATATTTGGGACAGTTGAGGTTTCAAAGTTTATCTTAAAAAAAAAATGACCAGACTCTTTTTTTTTTTTTTGAAAGTGTGTCTGTGTGTCTCTGTATGTCACATGTGTGTGGCTGCGTTTGGAGGCCAGAATAGCGTGTCTGATCCCCTGGAGCTGGGGGGTCACCCAGCATGTAGGGTGGGTACTGAACTCAGGTCCTGTGAAAGAATAGCAAGTGTTTCTGACTGCTGAGCTACCTCCTCAGCTTCCGCAGGCGGCTTCTTACGAGAAGATTTAGGTTTGCAGCGAAACTATGCCATGTGCCCCGCCCCCACACATGGATAACCTGTCTCATCAGTCTCTCCGTGCCTGAGTTACACTAAAACAGAAACCTCACCCTGGTGGAGCATCACATTCGAACTCCCTAATTTATTCTAGGCTTCCCTCCCGCTGTTGTACATTGTGTGTGTGTGGGTGCATGCACACACACAAAAACACACGTGAGCGCATGAGAGAGGGGGGGGGGAAGAGGGTGCATGTGCACACACGCAATGCATAATGCCGTGTACCTGCCACTGCAGGGCCGGATGGAATAGCTCCAGTACCCCAGCTACTGCACACTGTCCCTTGTGTCTCCTCCTAGCCTTTGCCTGTCACTGGTCTGCTTAATGTCTCTTCTGCAGTGTCACCCCTAAAGAATGCCACGATGCTGGAATCACATAGTGGCCATGATGGCTCCCCTCAGTAGTAGATATTGAAGACTCCTCCTCGGCTTCTCAGGGCTCGCCCACCTTAGCGTTTGCTGATGCTCCGGCCACCTGGATGCAGCACAGTGCGCTGGTCTGCTTCCCTCCTAGGGCATCCTGGTTGCTCCCATGCTTTTGCAACTAAGAGGAAAGCTTCGCATGCCCGAGCAAACTTTTATGTCTCTATGAGTGTTCAGCTCTTTGGGGTAAATACCAAGGAGCACAATTGTTGGACGGTGTGGGAAGAGCCTTAGATTTGTAAGAATCTATCTGAGCCACTTCCAAGGTGCTGTCTTTCTACCATCGAGGGCTGGGGTTCCTCTGCTTGGCTTCACCACCAGCACCAGCAGCGCCGCTCTGAACTCCGCTGTTCTGATAGGGTGTGGTAATGTCTCACACGTTGCTCTGGCAACGCAGGCACTGTGGCCTTCTTTTCATTGCTTATTCATCATTTTTATTTCCTCCTCTTCCTCTGTTTTTATTTTTCCAAGACAGGGTTTCTTTGTATAGCCCTGAGTGTCCAGAATGTTCTAGACTAGTCTGGCCTGAAACAGAGAATCTGCCTGCCTTTGTCTTTGGAGTGCTAGGATTTAAGGTGTGTGTGTGTGTGTGTGTGTGTGTGTGTGTGTGTGTGTTTGTGTGTGTGTGTACCACCACCACCACCATCACCTGGTTTTCTACATCTTCTTTGATGAGAGTGGAGTACTCAGGGGTAACTGTCAACTTGACAGCATAATCACCTGGGAGACTGGCCTCTGTTGATGCCTGTGGGGAGTTATTTTGATTATGCCGTTGAGGTGGGACACCCTGCCCACTGTGGATGGCACCCGTATGCTAGGATCCCGCATGATGAGAATCGGGTATGCATTTGACCTGGTCTGCTTTCTCGTTGGGAACATGGTAAGACTGCTGCTTTTAGGCACCTGCTACTGTGAGTTCTCTGCCCTGCTGGGCTATCCTCTTGAGCTGAAATAGACGCTTTCACTTACTTTTGTTAAATTATTTCACCACAGGCTGGAGAGATGGCTCAGTGGTTAAGAACACTGGTTGTTTTTCCAGAGGTCCTGAGTTCAATTCCCAGCAACCACATGGTGGCTCACAACCATCTGTATTGGCATCTGGTGTCCTCTTCTGTCCTTTTCTGTCTTGTTAAGAAATAGAAGCAGGATCATGCTGTAAATCCAGCCTGCTTTTGTTTTACTAATTTATTCTATTTTTCAAATAAATACCTCTCCTGGGGACTTTTTTAGTCAGTACTATTGGCCTGCCCATTACTTCAGTGGTCACATAGTACTCCAAAAGTTAGATGTAGCATAATCAATTTATTTCCTTATGATAAATTATCTCAGTGGTATTTTTGTTGTTGTTTATTTGAGACAGGGTTTCTCTATGTAGCCCTGGCTATCCTGGAACTCACTCTATAGATCAGGCTGGCCTCAAATTCCCAGAGATCTGCTTGCCTCTGCCTCCTGAGTACTGGCACTAAAAGTGTGCACCACCATCATCCGGCTTCAGTGGTGTTTTAAAATATTTTTATTTATGTGTGTGCCTGTGAGTATATGTCATGTATGTGCAAAGGCCCAAAGAGGCCAGAAGAGGACTTTGAACCCTCTGGAGCTACAGTTACAGTTGGGAGCTGCCTGATGCAGGCGCTGGTATCCAAACTCAGTCCTCCGGAAGGGCTCTGAGCCTTCAGCCCCTCTCTGGCATTTTTGAGCGTAGTGAACATTTGAGCGTTTCTGTGCATGCTCCTTAGGGCTTGGTCTAGTTTGCTTCTTGTTGCTCTGATAAAACACTGGCCAAAAGGAAGTTGGAGGAGAAGGATTTCTTTCCTCATACAACTTACAGCCTCTCTGAGGGAAGCCAAGGCAGAAATTCACAGTAGGAACCTAAAGGCCTGGCCTAGAGCTGCCTGCAGGCTTTTTCTTCATGGCCCACTCTGCTGCCTGGCTGCCTTCCTTCCTTTTAGATTTACTGTATTTTATATGTATGACTGTTTGCTTGCAAGTATCTATGTGTACTGTGTGTGCCTGGTGCCCTAAGAGCCCAGAAAAGGACCCTGGATGTCTGTGAACCACCATGTAGGTTCTGGGAATTGAACCTGGGTCCTCTGAAAGAGCAGCAGTTCTCCAAAGCACTGAGCCACCTCTCCAGCCCTTCAGTTTGCTTTCTTGAACAACCCAGGATGCCTGCCCAGGCCAGGCGTGGCACTACACACAGCAGCCATCAGTTAAGAAAGTGCCCTCAGACACTCCCATGGGCCAATCTGATGGAGGCAGTTCCTAGGTTCCCTCTTCCCAGTTGACTCTATTTGTGTCAAGCTGACAAAAACTCAATTGCCACACAGCCGGTTTCATATGTCTCCAGAGTAGATAGAGCCTCAGAAGTAAAAATTTCAGAGTGAGTGTGTGTGTGTGTGTGTGTGTGTGTGAGAGAGAGAGAGAGAGAGAGAGAGAGAGAGAGAGAGAGAGAGAGAGACTGAGAGACAGAGACAGAGAGAGAGAACACATGTGCATCCCATGGCATATATATAGAAGACAAAAAACAGCTGTGAGAGTCAGTTCTCTCCTGCCACGTAGGTCCCAGGATCATCAGGTTTGGTGGCAGTCACCTTTATATGCTGAGCCATCTTGCTGGCCCCATAGTCTTGTCTTCTTTTTCTTCTTTCCTCCCTCCCTCTTTCCTTCTCTCTCTCTCTCTCTCTCTCTCCCTCTCTCTCTCTCTCTCTCTCTCTCTCTCTTTCTGTGTGTTTTAAGACAGAATTTCTTGGTGTCCTTATTCTTTTCATACAAGCGAAGTCATTTTTTTAAAGATTTATTTATTATATATAAGTACACTGTAGCTGTCTTCAGACATTCCAGAAGAGGGCGTCAGATCTTGTTACAGATGGTTGTGAGCCACCATATGTTTGCTGGGATTTGAACTCCGGACCTTCGGAAGAGCAGTTGGGTGCTCTTACCCACTGAGCCATCTCACCAGCCCCCGAAGTCATTTTTTATGAAGGTGGAGGGAACCACTGGCATCGGTTCCCCAGCCCACCTCTGAGCTGGGCTTAGAGTTAAGCTGTGACTCTCAGTAGAGCACACTGACACACTCCCTGGAATGAGTCTGTGCAAGTGCATCTTCATGTGAGGGGGGGAGCACTCAGTATGAACCCTCCAGTCAGACTGTCAGTCCAAAACTCCAGAGAGTTCTCTTGACTTCTGACAAGAGGAAATGACCCTGACCTTCAACATCTTGTAAAAGGGTTGACAATAACCCAGCTCCCTCAGGGCGTTCTCAAGGATGAGGTGAGCTGTATTACATGGGACACAGCGGGGGCTTTGGAACACAGCAGGGACAGTGGAGTGCACAAGACAGAAGTCTGCACAGGCCCTCGTGGAGTGTGCTTGAGGAGTGTGCGGTCACTTCTGCCATCCCAGAATCCCTCTTGCTGGGAGATAGGACCACCACCTACATTGATAACTCTACCCAAACACAGGCGCTAGCCCCTTAGCTGACAAGCAATGCACTTTCTCTCGGGTCCTCCTAGGGACCTCGGAAGGTAGCTATTATCATCCCCTTTTAGAAAGATTGCACGTGTGTACCTGTGGGCTGCAGCCAGAACCCTACTTTGTATCCTGTGCCCCTCTGGAGTGGAGCCAGGAAGACAGCTTAGTGCAAGGGCACTCGCATGAGAGACATGTTGACAACACACAATGGGACCATGTCAGTGATGGGTGGCAGAGGCCCTTACCACCAGCGGGTAGAAGAGAGGTGCTTAGCTACACATGTTGCTCCAGGCTTGCAGGTGCCAATAAGGAAAATGCTCTATTCCCTGACCCTCGCCCTCTTCCCTGGTTACATCAATTTCTTATGCCCACTTTTCCTCCTCCTCCTGGTTTTTGAAGGCAATTGAAGACTATGAGTTGGAGAAGAAGTCTTTAAGAGAGAAAACTCACGGCAGCCCAGGAGACAAAGGCAAAAATATTTTCTCAGCCTAAAAACGTGTTTTTGTGGGGTTTGATTTTATTTTTAATTTTCTTTAGTTTGCATACTTCTTAGCTGTTTCTGTTTTGTGGTGCTAGGCATGGATCCCATGGCCTTGCACACACCAACCACATGCCCTGTCACTGAGGTGGACCCCGGTGGGGTTTTTCTGTTTGTTTGTTTGTTTGTTTGCTTGGTTTTTTCAGTTTTTGAAATAATGCAGTTGAGTAGGAATCCAGAGCTCTACCCCAGGATAGGTTTTGTCCTCTTCCGCATTAGCCTTCCATCAGACTTGACAGTGGACAAGGAAGGAGGGAGGGACAGGATCACAGAGTGACAATCTGTTAGGTGGCTGATGGTGGCACCATCAGATGTATATGATAGAGGGGAGTCCTGCTGGGGACAGGAACTTGTCTAGTGCACAGCATCTGGTCTTCCCAGCTGACTCTAACCAGATAGGCCAGGCCTGAGCTGTGCTGGTCACCTGGCAGCTCTCTCTCAAGGTCTTAGCTCCCAGGAGCAGGGATGACCACCACCCCTCATTTCTAACTTTTCCTCTATTCTCAGTCAAGAAACAGAAGGAAGAGCCACCGATATCTTGCCAAGGCTCAGAGCTCCGGAATGCCAGAGTGCTTCCCACAAAAAGGGTAAGAGCTGAGTGTCACGTTGCAAACAAACAAACAAACAAACAGAAAACAACAAACAAAAACGGGCCTTATTCCTCCTAAGGGAAGATTTGATGCCTAGTTATCGATCCATACAGGAAGTGCAGGGTTCACTCTTTCAACGATCTGGCACTACTTCAACTCTAGAATTGTTCATGCCACTCTGGGAAGGGCCGAGCTGACCCCAGCCTCAGCAACAGGAGGGTGGCAGAGCCTTACTGTTAGAGCCAAGATGTCTCCCTGGAGAAGCAGAGGCCTCCTGTCTCTCCTGTCTTTGCTGAGACATTGCCATACAGCTCCACGTGCCTTCTCCAGAGCAAATTCCCATGTCTCCACCCCATTCGCCAGCCAGGCTGATTACGGCGATCTCTGCAGACACGCTGTCATGCAGTGATGCAGGAAGATGGGGTGACCGTCATTCAGCATGTCAGAGGAAAGGCACTGCCTTCCACTTAGTTCTCTTACCCAAGGCCAGCCCCCTCTACTGCCAACAAGTCCCACGTCATCATCGTCCCTGTCAAGATTCACTTCCACAGGCTGGGGTTGTGGCTCAAGGGTAGGTGCTTGTGTGGCAGGCTCAAAGCCCTGGGTTCTGTCTCCTGTGTCCAGCATTGCAAAAATTTTAATTTAGCCCTCCCACCCAAAAAATAGTTGGTTATTTATACTATCCAGATCACCTGTGCCCAAAGCCTTAGGAAAAAATTACCATTTTTTTAAATTATATTTATTTTGTGTGTATGTGTGCAGGGGGTGGTACTCATGCCACGGCACACACAGGGAGGTCTGAGGACAACATGCAGAAGTCAGATGTCTGCTTCTATCTTGTGAGTCCCAGGGATTGAACTAAGGTCACCAGACTCACCTTTGCTCACAAAGCCATCCCGATGACACCTGTTGACATTATTCCTCGTTTCCTCTCTATGATTGTGCTGTCTTTATGTAGAAGAGGAAGGACCGTACCCTGCGGTTTTAAATTGTCAAGATGATGGAGCCCATATGCTTTTGTTCTTTAGAAAACAGCAGATAAGAATCTGCTCGCAGAGCTGCACGAACACCCCCCGTTTGATGAAATGAAGCCCAATAAACTGCCCAATGGTGTGGACTTCTGTGACATGGTGGGCAATGTGATCCGGTCTGAGAAAAATCCCCTGAGCGGCAAGGTAAGGGAAGAGAGAGCAGGCAGTGGGTCCCGTCTTGGGCCAGCTCCGCCCTCACCGTGCATGCCTTTGTGTGGTCAGAGGACACTTTTTAGGAGGGATGGGACTCAGTCATCAGGCTTGTTGCTTTTACCTGCTGAGCTATCTTGCCAGCCCTGTGGTATGTTTGGATTGCATGTCCTGTTATAAGGCTGCATGCATCTTTACAGACACACGTGTGTCTGCAGGCTGAATGCTCTTCTGTCAGCTGCTCCGCGGTGCTCCAGTAAGCCTGACTTCTGTTCCCAATTTGATGCCGTAACTGGGGGATTCTTCCGGTTGCTTTTCTCATTGCTGTGACAAGATGCTTGACAGAAATTACTTAAGGAAAGAAAGCTTTATGCTGGCTCATGGCTTCTGAGAGAGGCCAAGTGGATCTGTCTCTGTGGCGGTGGGAGGTGGCGGCTGCTTGTTTACAAGGCAGAAGACAGGACACCGGGCAGCGTGGTAGCGGAGCTAGGATTGGACTAGGAATCTTGAGAGCTGTGGGTAGAACTTCGGCAGGCAGAGTGATGATGCCCACAGATGCAGACAAGAGGCAACCCAGAGGCAGGAGACAACTGGGGGGAGGTCTGCAGAGGGAAGATGCTCATAGAGCTGAGTTCATGTGGCTGGCCCTCTTCATCTTTTATAGTTATGTAATCTCTGTTCCCCAAACAGCTCTGGTAGACAGTCACCCCTTCATTCCTAGCAGCTGACTTACTGCTGCACCTCACTCCTCCCCTCTCTGTCCCCCCCCCCGCCCCCTCCCCCTGTCCTGGCTCCTTTCCTGCCGCTCGACTGTGCTGAGTCAGTCCTTCCTGAATGACATGAAGAGTGAAGGCGTGTGACCTGGTAATAGACACACAGGCAGCATTCAGTAATATATATGTGGGGAGGCAACACAAGCTACATTTTCTGCTCCTCTGAGCTTGTGAGTAGTTGCTTTAACTTTTGACTTACGTATGTTTATTACTGATTCAGTCGAATCTCGGGGCTCTGTCCTTTGTATTTCCGTAGTAACCTCACAAGTTTGTAACCAGAGCTATCCAGAGCTGAGAGGGAAGGAGGTGGCTGGAACCTCCACCCAGAGTTATGGGTTCCCAGTACTGGCCCCGCCACTTGCCATATTATTTTGGACAGGTCCTTTCAGCTCTGTGGCCCTCAGTGTTCTTACCGTGGGACCTCTGCTTCTTAGTTTATAATAATGATGTTTGCTCAAAGATTGCAACCAGGTTAAGAAAGAGAAAATGAAGTTGCAGGCGTGGGTGCCACAGTGAAACCCTGTCTTGAACAAGAACAGTAATAATAGCAACGCCCACAGTAATAATATGATTATCCTCTCTTTTCAAGTCTTACTGTTCAGACAGGGAACTAGAGAAGTTTCTGTGCTCGCCTTTTCTCGCCGCCATGTGGCTGGACAGCTTTTGGTGGCTATTTCATGAGAGGTACCAGGTAAGTGTGTATCTGTGTTTTTCCCCTGGCTTAACTCACTTGCCTATGGAACAAAGTCCTGGTTTGTTAACACGAGCAACAAGGCCCTTCAGTCCCAAGAGTCACCCCTGCAGACTCAGCCTGTCACCTCCCTCCTCTGGCCCCTCTCGTGTACCTGAACTTCGGGTATAACCCAATGCCCTGCTGGCCCCCTGCGCTTGAATAGACAGTCTCTGCTAAGGAGTGGGTCCAGGGCAGGGGCGAGAGGAGAACTTGGGCCCCCCTGGTCCAGAGTTAAGTACTTCCCTTCACAAACACTCCATATGTGTTTTGTAAATATGGATAGCAGAAGAGCAGCCTGTTCCCCAAAGCATATGAGATCAGCTCACTGGAGAATAAGATTTCGGGTGTGAGAACGGTGCTTCGCCTGAGCTGCCGCAGACCCGTGCTGGGTGTGGTGGTGCTTGTTCGAGGCCAGCCTGGGGTTATCTGGTGCAGCAGCATGGGAACCGAAGCAGGGACGATAGTGATTCTCTGCATCTCTCTCACTCGGCAGCCAGACAAGGAGATCCAGAAAAAGCTGTTCGACCGAATAGCCCGAAATTACGCCTCCCTGTTGTTCAAAATGTGTCGGTCCCATTATGAAGAGGCACTCTTAAAGGTGAGTGCCACACACTACTTAAAAAACATCCTTGCTGGAAAGAGAATGCTGCAAACAGGCCTTCCATAAAGGAGTAATAAGTACTTGTGTTCTGGCTTGTAATTTAGTCATTGCAAAGAAGTATGGCTGAGTCCTATACTCACTGGGAAGATGTGACAGTACATCTTGGCTGGTGGGGAAAAAAGGTGTTGGACTTGTTTTTTTTTTTAATGTTTTAAAACTATGTATGAATATGTGTATATATATATATATATAAATATACATACACACACATATATGTGTGTGTATATTTTTGTTACAGATGGTTGTGAGCCACCATATGGTTTTTGAACTGGGATTTGAACTCAGGACCTTTGGAAGAGCTGTCGGTGCTCTTAACCGCTGAGCCATCTCACCAGCCCCCCTTTTTATTTTCTATGTGTGGTTGCATGCCTGTGTAGATGTATGTGCCCTGTGCACAGAGCGCCAGCAAAGGGTAGAAGAGGACATTGGATTCCCTGGAACTGGACTTACAGCCAGCTGTGAGCTGCCGTGTAGGGGCTGGGAATCGAACCTGGCTCTTATGGCCGGGCATGGTGGCGCACGCCTTTAATCCCAGCACTTGGGAGGCAGAGGCAGGCGGATTTCTGAGTTCGAGGCAAGCCTGGTCTACAAAGTGAGTTCCAGGACAGCCAGGGCTATACAGAGAAACCCTGTCTTGAAAAATCAAAAAAAAAAAAAAAAAAAAAAAAAAAGAACCTGGCTCTTTTGGGATAATCATCAGTGCTTTTAACCATTGAGCCATCCTTCCTTCTAGCCCCTTAGCTATTTTAGTTCATGTTTCTGTGTTATAGAAAAAAGCTTATAATGTTAAAATGAGAAGTGTAAACACATATATACCTTTTGTGTGGATCTGAACTAAAGAGAAGAAAAGATGTCAATAGATAATTTTTTGATGAGAAAGGACAATGTAGGGGAAGTAGTCATTAAGCAAACAACTTGATAGGTTGAACTGTATCCACACTGTGTTTGTATGTATTATATGTATGTATGTATGTATGTATGTGTATCTGTGGGTATGTTTGTATATGTGTGTGTGTATATTTTTTTCTGAAATAAGGTTTCACTCTAGTCTAGTCTAGCTTCAAAATGATATGTAGTGCTGACTAGCCTCAAATTCTCCATCCTCTGCTTCAAAATCTTCAAGAGAAGATTACAAGCCCATGTCATTACACCCACCCATTAACTATAGAGTTTTTTTGAACTTCTACACACAAAATTAAGATGTACATAACAAATTATAGGAAAATGCTGGTGGCATTTTTTTTTTAGATTTATGTTTTTTTTAATGTGTATGAGTGTTTTGCCTATATGTATGTCTGTGTACCACATGCATACCTGGTGACTTAGGAGGTCAGAAGAGGGCACTGGAGCCCCTGGATCCTGGTGCAGATGGCTGTGAATTGCCTTATGGGCTCTGGGAGTTGAACCTGGGTCTTCTGCAGGAGCAGCTAATGCTCTCAATCACTAGCCCAACTCTTCAGCTCCTGGTGACTTGTGTGTTCCACAGCACAAAGAACTCTTATAAATCAGTAAGGAAAATTAGAGATATTGGGACTGATGAGATGGCTCAGCCATTAGCAGCATTTGTTGCTCTTGGAAAACATCTGGGTTTGGTTCCCAGCACCCACAGGGTCGCTCACAGCCATCTTTAACTCCAGGTCTGGGGAATCCTATAGATTTTCTTAACCACACTCGAGTCTAAGACAAACTTTTAGAAAATTAGCTATCTCATAGCTTCATGGGTAAAGTACTTAATGAGAAAGTCACCAAGGAAGAAGCATGGATAGGAGAAAAGCTTAGCCACAGCCTCTGAAAAGGGAAATGAAAGCAGTCACTGAACAGCCTGGGAGCTGGGGATGTAGCTCAGAAATAGAGTGCCTCTCAACTCGATCAGTCCTAGACTCAGCCTCCAGCATCACACAAAGAGAAGGAGAGAGAAGAGAAGCGAACAGAGGAGAGGAGAAGGGAGGGGAGGAGAGGAGAGGAGAGAGAAGGAGAGAAGAGAGGAGCAGAGCCCCTTTAAGCCTGTAATTCCAGCATTCAGGAGGCTGAGAGATAGTTTTCTCTCTCTCTCTATTGAAAGATTTATTTGCCGGGCATGGTGGCGCACGCCTTTAATCCCAGCACTCGGGAGGCAGAGGCAGGCGGATTTCTGAGTTCGAGGCCAGCCTGGTCTACAAAGTGAGCTCCAGGACAGCCAGGGCTATACAGAGAAAGCCTGTCTCGAAAAACCAAAATATATATATATATATATATTTATTTATTTATTTTATGTATATGAGCCCACTGTAGCTATTTTCAGACACACCAGAAGAGGGCATCGAATCCCATTACAGATGGTTGTGAGCCACCATGTGGTTGTTGGAAACTGAACTCAGGACCTTTGGAAGAGCAGTCAGTGCTCTTAACCACTGAGCCATCTCTCCAGCTCAAGATGATTTTCCTAAGCTCTTGAGCTGCATAGTGAGACCTTGTCTCAAAACAAAGCAAACCTGATCCTGTTTGGGGAGATGGTAACTGAGAGGTGCATGCTATCTTTGTGGATACATCTTTGTGGATACATCTTTGTGGATACATCTCCGGATCTTGTCATCTCCTTGGCTGTGCTCTGGGCAGACAGACCACTGTAGACACATGCTTGGGGTGGGCTGGGAGGGGAGGGAACAGTGGTGGCTGATGGCTGCACAGAGTGAGGTGCCTGAGGAGCATCCTCAGTGACACCAGGGTGGGGAGGCAGCCCAAGGCAGCCTGGTATTGGGAAGAGCCAGGGCTCTGTTCTGGGGACAGGGACACTGGGGTTGACACTGAGCTCTGCCCCTCCCAGAGGCTCTCGTCACTTCTGAGCAAAGCCATGTACACCAGCTTCTGCTGCTGCTTCCCCCAGTCCTGGTTCAACACCCACGAATTCAAGTCAGAGATCTGTAACACCATGAACCTGTGGGTTTCAGGTGAGGTCACACAACCAGGCAGGGGGAGCTGGTGGGGCAGGTGGCATCGTCCCTGTTCTGCAGGTGAACAAACCCTCTAGAGAGGAGTGGCAAGGCCAGGACAACGCTGGCAGCAGATCTCAGGTTCCCATTAAGCAGCAGGAGGCTCAAGGTCTCTCTCTGCCTCTCTCTGTCCTACTCCATTCCGGTTGGTGGAAGTGACCGTCACCATTCTTGGCTTCTTTAAGGGATGTATCCTTGCCTACAGAGCTATAACAATTGGGACTACTCAGAACTGGATCCAGAGAGGTTCCGGCAAGAAGAATTAATGTTACAGAGCAGTCGACTTCTGAAGGGTAAGCTCTCAGCTGTGGCCCCGGCTCTTCTGCTCCCTAACACAACCCAGCCACCATGTAACTAGAGGCAGGGGTACCAGGGCATTGATGTCTCCACCAGATTATCTCTCAGACTTTCAAACTGGCCACCAAAGGAATTAAAAAAAAATCAGTGCTTTTGGATTGTATCTGAGGAGTAGAATTTTACATTTGGTGGAAGCTGTAGACACCCAGCTCTGGTAAAGAGACTGCCTCTCATGCATAAGACCATGTGTTCCTCCCCCGGAGCTATAAACAAGATAAAACCACCGTCTTGTCGATTCTCCTATACTGCATTAGGTCTGTACGTTCTATTATCATCCATGAGGTCTGTGTGTTCTCTACTCTCCTCAGGCTGTATGTTCTAGTATCGTCAGAGGCTTGTGTTTTTCTATACTCTCTCTAGACTGTATGTTGTCCTATAGAAGATAGAAAGTTAGTTGATAGGAGCTTAGGGGTTTAGTGGTGCCTGGGGCCTGCTGAACCCTCTGGGCACCATTTCACACTGATGACAATCAACGGAAGGAGCCCTCCATGCTTGTCACAGATGAGGACATGGATGGTCTGAGGAGTAGCTCCAGCTTTTCATTCCTCTCAACGTGTCATGTCATAGACATGTCTTGGTGGCACATACCTCTAATCCCAGCATTTGGGAGGCTGAGGGAGGAGGCTTTCTTCAAATTTGAAACCAGTTTGGTCTACTACAGAACAGAAAATTCTGTCCTGAAACTTCACGTGTCAGCCACACTGTGAGTACTGTAACTACCCCAGTTCATTGGCATTGATATTTCACTTTGGTGACCAGACTGAGAGTCTGTGACAGGTCAGCTCATGTCAAGAGCTCCATGAGCCAGACCCTATACTGAGAGTATCACTGGGTATGTAAGCCCCACCTCTCCTTCCTACCCAAGGGCAATGGAGGTACGTCAGCCACAGCTCGTGGAGTGCTCTTGCCTTGGTTGGAGGCAGGGTGCAGAGACCATGAGGAGCAGAGCCAGGCCAGCCCCCGACACCGACAGTGCCGAGTGCCCACATCGAGATTTGAAGTTCACTGTTTCAAGCAGGTGAAGGGAGGACCAGGGATGTAGAAGCTGTGGAGCTTAAGTTGGTCAGACCCAGCAGCTGACCAAGGTCCGCCCACACCACCTGCAGCCACAGTGAAGCTCAGGTCTTTTCTTGGGGTTCTAAGGAAGAGCCTGGCTGTACCCCTTTGCATAGAGTTGGCTGCAGTGTCTGGAAATTGTAACAGCCACCCCTTTGTCAGGGCCAGACCCTGCCAGCTGTCACTGTTCAAAGCAAACAGAGGTGAGTTCCTTAGTCAGCAGATATACTCAGGGATTTCTTTTTTAAGTGAGGAGGAAAAAAAAAGAAAGAAGCCAGTCTTTAGTCCTACCTCCAAGGGTTAGCTATGCTTTTTTTTTTTAATGAGTTATAAGTTTACCAGCTTGTCATATGACAGTTTTTCTTATTTTTTGGTGGTTTCAGGGCTCAAACCCAGCTATAGCCCATGCTACTTCTGAACTCTAACACTTTAACACCTCAGCCCTAGACTTTTCTTTTTATGTTTAATTATTTTCTATTAACATTTTCTTAGATCTAGTTTATGCATATGAGCGTTTTGCCTGCATGCGTGTCTGTATGTTGTGTGTGCGCTTGGTGCCCACAAAGGTCGGGAGAGGGTGTTGGATTCCCCAGGAACTGGGAGTTAAAGGTAGTTGTGAGCCACCATGTGGGTGCTGTGACTGGAACCCATGTCCTCTGCAAGAGTAGAATGATCTTTAAACACTGAGCCATCTCTCTCCCCTGGATTTCGTTTTGCAAATGTTTTATCCAGCCAGACCTTCTGGTACGCACTTCCAACCCTAGCACTTGGGAAGCTGAGGCAAGAGAACTGTAAACTAGAGGCCAACCTGGTCTATCCAGAGAGTCCAAGGCCAGCCTGGGCTAGACACTAAGACCCTGTTTAAAAAACAAACAAGCAAAGAAAGTTTAGGAGGAGTCAGGAGGCTGGGCATGGTGGTGCACACCTTTAATCCCAGCACTTTGGAGGCAGAGGCAGGTGGATCTTTGTGAGTTCCAGGCCAGCCTAGTCTATAACCAGAGTTATATAGTAGAGACACTGTCTCAAAAACAAACAAACAAACAAACAAACAAAAGAAATCAGACAGGTCAGGAGCTCATGGAGACCCCTGTCTAAAAGCAAAACAACAAACAAATGAACATTTTTTTCCTCTGGGACTTAGTTGGCTATTTTTTTAGGATTCTAGGTGGTTGGTTTTCTGTGAAGCCACTGTGCTATGTTCTTGGTTTCCTGTACACTGTGAACTGTAGCCTTGTGGACATTATTCTCTGGCTAGGTCATTAGCTCTGCCTTGTTGAGCAGAGGCCCGTGCCTGCCTGGGTCCAGGTCTGGTTTTGTCTTGCTCTTGTGAGTGCTTCTAGGGTTGTCTTAGCATCCCCACATCCCAACATGCAATGGTCAGACCCCACAAAGCAGCTTTTTCTGTCTTCTAGCAAGAGAGTTCACCCTCTTCACTTGTAAGAAATCCTCCATTCAGCAGATAGAACAGAAGCACACGAAGTTCCATAACCTTGTGGTAAGTGGGGAACCCAGGCATGGACCATGAACTCCCCAGAACCCCAAAGCTGCTACAACCTGGGATTCCTGGAGCATCCGTGTAGCCCTCTGTGGCCGGCATGTCCCTGTACCTCTGTCCGGTTCTATCCCATTTCCTCAGAGTGGGGCCTGATAGGGCCCAGACTATCCACAGAAGAGAGGAGCGTAGTAGGTGATAACCACAGGACATAAGAAAGGAGGTAGCTCCAGCCTGAGCCCAGGCTGAGCCCCAGATGTGCAGGCTCACAGCTCTAGATGCACATCTGGCTTTCAGTCTTTGTAGCTCTGTCTCTCTCCCTACTCCTCTTCTTCTTTCCCATCTCCCCACATTCTCTCCTGAGAGTGGAATCAGGCCCTGCTAGGCTAGCCCTCCATGACTACACTACAGATGCTTCACTGTCATGCTCAGAGCTGCTTTTCGTGGCCTGGTCTAGAGGACGCACCTTAGGAAGCTAGCCCAGTCAGTCCCCTTTCTTTCTGAGCATTCGTGTGGTCCAGTCATCACTGTGACCATGGCCATGTCCACACTAATTTTGAAGCCCTGGGTCAATATGGCTGTTCTGACACCTGAGTGCCCGTATCCAACACTGCATGAAACCTGCTGCTGTGTCAGGTGGCATATCTCTGGCTGTGAGCAGGGGCCATGTGTTTACTCTGGCCTACTCAGCAGAGACTTAGCAGCCCCCGGCCCCCAGCCCCCATGCCCTGTGTGCCTCTTGTGACAGCCTGCATTCTCACGGAGGGATTCGTGGTTAGTTACAGTTCTCCTTCTGTTAGGATGGAAACTCCATGAGGAAGGGTCTGTCTCTGTCACATGTCTTCAAATGTAGGCATGGCACCAAGGATATCAGGACTTCATGATGATCTCCTTTGTAAGCTCTGGGCCCTGTTTAGCCTAGGATGGAGCTCTGTAAATACCACTCCTGCCCCAAGCACAGACAGAACCAGACAGAACAGGCATTGCCGAGGGCCAGCTGTCCTTCAGACCATCACCAAAATATTAGTCACTGTTTGGGCACTGCCAATCACAGCACCCCAAACAAATAGCTTTCTGCGTACTGGAACACAGAAAGCCTTCTGACATTTATTGCAAGAACCCAGCTGAGAGATCCCATCTTCTGTCCTAGAAATAGAAGCACTCAAAACCTGGAACCTTGAAAGCAGCTGAAATGTGAGTGACGAGCCAGGACAGAGGGGATAGAGAGAGCCTCTTGCCACGAACAGACAGTTCTCCATCTTCTCAGCAGATGCAGCTGGCTGCAGTCTTACTGTCATGCGTGTCAGTGGCTGAGAGTTCAGGATCCAGGGCACCAAGCAGAGATTCCTCTAAGACCAACCTGCCATCTGCCCTTGGCTTGCTCACGCACTGAAGGGCAGTAATAGATCCAACCTCTCCTGTGGTTCATCTATAAGCCAGAGCTCCCAGGCCTGTCAAAGATTCCCTCAAGTCTTCCATCCCTTTAGTGGGTTTTAAAGAAGAGACTGGGAAGCAGCTTCTGTAGAGAGGGATTGCAGTCGGAAGATGGCTCTGTTTACCAAGCGCTTGGTATGTAGGCATGAGGACCCGAATTCAGTCCCAAGGACCGTGAGAGAGGATGGCTATGGTATATGTGCCTATGCTCCCAGTGTTGGGGAGGCAGAGGCAGGCAGATCCCTGAACTAGGGGTTCTGGCCAGTCAGATACATCTAATCACTGAGTACCAGGCTTCTGAGAGGTCCTGCCTCCTGGCTGTCCTCCAGGAAGCAGCTGCTCCCGTGCTCCCATCGGCACTCCTCCTGAACACCAGGGTCAGGTGTGGTGCGTAGGAAAGGTTGAAGAGAGGAGAGCAATGGTGGTCTTTTACCCTGGATGTAGAGAGAAGTGCAAGCTTGTCCTAAATGGCGCGCCCAGAAGGTGTCACGTGAGCTGAGAACCAAAGAAGCTGCTTTAGGGCTTTATTGCTGTGAAGAGACACCATGACCATGGCAACTCTTATAAAAGATGACATTTAATTGGGTCTGGCTTACAGCATCAGAGGCTTAGTCCATTATTGTCATGGTGGGAAACATGGCAGCGTCCAGGCTGGCATGGTGCTGGAGACAGAGCTGAGAGTTCTACATCTTGTGTGTCACCTTGAGCAATAATAGACCCCTAAGCCCTCCCCAACAAGGACACACTTCCTTTAATAAGGCCACACCTCCTTATAGTGCTACTCCCTATGGGCCAAGCATTCAGACTCAAGAGTCTATGTGGGCCACACCTAGTCAGAACAGCGCAGGAGCCAATGGGAGAATGTGAGAGCCTTTAAGGAAACAGGAGCAGCACGTGCAAAGGCCCTGAGGCTGAAGAAAGGAAGGAGAGAAGGAAAGGGAGGGAAAGTCGAGGATGAAGGAAAGAAAGATAGAGTGACTCAGAACAGGGAGGAGGAGCGTGATGCAGAACTTCCTAAGTGAAGGAAGTTGAGGCAGGAGTTATGACAAAGGATATGGACTGGCCATCCTCTGAAATGTGAGGCTGTACCATTTCCATTATCCACTCACGTGTTAATGGACAGCCGGGCCATGTCCCGCTCCCAGCTGTAGTGTCTAGAGCGGCCTTAAACCTATGTGTGTGGTAGGTGTACATTTGTCTGGGCATCTGCCCAGAAGTGGCGGTCATATGGAAGTTTTATTTTTAACTTTTTGAGAAACTTCTAGACTGATTTTCCTAGTGGCTGGTTAATTTGTACCCCCACCCCCCACCCCATCATCAGTAATTCAGGACTCCTCTCCCCCAAATCACCTCTGCCATTTGTTGTCACACGTGGGAGTTTTGTTGTTATTGTATAAGTATGTGACCACACTAAAGATAGTCCCTTGCCCCTTCTACATCTCTGCGTAGATGTGTGTCTATGGCTGGTCAAGTCAATGAGATATGTGGATATACCGTGTGGCAGCTTATGGGATCCCTCTTTCATTTAATAGCCTTGTGTGGATCCTTCTCTGTAAAATGATTATATAGTCTAGCTAGTCTGTAGAAAAGACACGAAATCCAGGTATTTTATTTACAAGCTGTGAGCCTCGATCGGGCAGCTGTTGATCTATTCCAACTTACATCCCATCCATGTGTTCCTTGGTACTTGCTGTTTCTCCTGGCTGTTTGCTCTGATGGCGGCTTTCTCCCCTAGCATCCTTTCTCCCTTCCTCTGTGACCCCCAGCCAGGTGACTACAAACCCACCTACCTCTATCTACTGCCCAATCACAGGCTTTAGCCTTTTATTGCCCAGTTAACTTGTAGGGCACAGTTACATAGCATCAGTTGGTGCGTGCACAATCTCCTTGTGGGGGAGGGGCCACCAGGTCTTGGGGCCAGTATTAGCATTTGCCTACACAGCAGTGCTAGACCAACCCCAGCACTTCCCAGTCCCCCTTCCTAACCAGCTGCCTGGAGCATGGGTGTGGTGCCTGGTGCTCTGGCTGCTATCTTGCTCCCTGAGGACAATATCCTTAAAGTGAAACCAGAAAGTGGGAGAAATCAGTGACCCCGAGCCTTAGCACAGCAGAAACACCACATAAGTCAAGGGCTGCCTGTCTCCTGACACTTCACTGGGAGAGCAGGGTCTACAGATTTGGAGCCACTGTTGAGTTAGTGTCCTGCTAGTCTGCGGGTGCTTCAAGGCTTGGAGCCCTGTTGGGAGCTGCATGCACCTTGCAAATGGAAGTTTCCTTCCTCTTCAAGGGACCCCCTCCACTCCCCGAGAGCAAAGCTGTTTAGTCCCTAGCAGCTGAGTGACACTCCATTGCTGCCTGGGCCCCACTCCACACCAACCCATCTTTCTTGGTCTGGTCAGGCCAGACCAGAAGGCTCGTCTCAGGCCTTCCTTTACAGTGAATGATGGGATGTGGATGGGTGCAAGTATTTCTCTCATACCACTTTTGCTAACTCTATTCTTTTTTTTTTTAAGGGTCTCCTGAAGGCTTCTCATTCAAAGGTAATGAAGGAAAAAGAACTTTCAAATAAGACTACAGAGGAAAGCTATAGGTGCCGCGGCATGAAAGGTGAGCAGGCTGTTGTGGAGCGCACAGCTGGCTTTTCTCTCAAGCCTCAGCGCCCTGCTGCTTGGATACATCCGAACATAATTGGCTTTGCCCTTGGATTTGACCTGGGCCTTGACTCCAAGCACTAGCTGGGCACGGAGGGCACATTGTTGTTTCGGTCAGATAAGCACCTAAATGTGCAAGACCTTCCCTGGGACAAAGAACCGTCTGTGCAAGTGTTAAGAGTCAAGAGTGCCAGGGCTCCCCATCTGCTCCTCCTGCCAGCGTCACAGGATGCCGTCCCACGCCGTCATCCGGAGCAGCCTGAGGAGTTCCTCTAGGGTTTGGGAGACCTCTGCGTTTACTCAGTCCAAACTAACATTCATGGCTTGAGTGCTGAAGAGAGTTCTAGAACCCAACAGTAACACAACGCAGACACACACACACACACACACACACACACACACACACACACACACACACACACAGACACATACACACACATACAGACACATACACACATACATGTGATTGATTATTTTATTTTTATGTGTGTGTGTGTGTGGGGGGGTGTGCACATATGTGCAGATGCCCTCAGAGACCCAGAAGAGAGCGACGGATCTCCTGAAGCTAGAGAACCAGGCAGGGTGAGCCACTGTAGAAGGATGCTGGGAACCAAACTCTTGTCTTGTGGAAGAGCAGCCAACACTCCTAAGCACTGAGTGATCCCTCCAGCCACTAGAGATATTTTAACATAGACTTAAGTACAATGATCAGGGGAAGAGAGGGACTCAGAAGAAAGTGAAGCCCACCAGGGCATGTGAGTGTGGGCTTCTTTGTTTTTTTGTTTGTTTGTTTGTTTGTTTTCTTTTTTGTTTTTTGAGACAGGGTTTCTCTGTGTAGCCCTGGCTGTCCTGGAACTCACTCTGTAGACCAGGCTGGCCTTCAACTCAGAAATCCTCCTGCCTCTGCCTCCTGAGTGCTGGGTTTAAAGGCGTGTGCCACCACGCCCGGCAAGTGTGGGCTTCTTAAAGAGATCTTTTACTTACTGTTTTTTCAATAATCACATATAAGATTTTTAGTGAGGTTTATAGTTACAGGAACATAGCTGGTAACATGAAAGTCCAGCCCACTGGGGAGAAAGAGTTCAGGTTTGTTGTTGTTGTTTGTTTGTTTGTTTGTTTGTTTTTTAATTCTTTCCTTGCTGTGTACATAGGCTGGCCCCAGTCTTGTGGAGTTCAGCTTCTTTTGCATCCCAAGTGCTGGAATCAAAGTCATGTGCTACCCTTGGTAAGGGTCTGTTCGTTGTAAACCAAGCTAAGTGTAGTCAAGATTGCATGCTACATGCAGAGAAGGGAATGAGGCTCTGTCTAGGGTCATACACATTCAGGCCTTAACTGCTTCTTTAACATAAAGTGCCTGCATATGAAAGGGGTAGTGAGGATGATCTGATGACCCGACTTTCCAGCAGATGTGCTGGCTTTCTTGCTTAGTTGGTGAGACATCAATCGGACTCTGGGGTAGTTGGGTTCATCTCCCTTCTCATGCCACCATCATTTTCTGTCTTTCTGTCCTACTTCAAGTTTACAGCTTTCCTTTTTTTTTTTTTAAGATTTACTTATTGTTTTATGTGCATGGGTATTTTGGTTGATGTATGCATGTGCACCATGTGTGTGCCTGGCACCCAGAGAGGCCAGAAGAGGGCACTGGATCCCCTGGAACTAGAATTACAGCTGTGTGTTCTCAGAACCAAATCTAGGTCCCCTGCGACGGCGGCAAGCATAACTGCTGAGTCATCTCTGCAACCCTGGATTTCTTTTCATATTTAGTCAATGTTGGGTGTATACGTGTCTATTGTATGACCCAGGTTTTGGATGCACATGGAGGCCAGAAGAGGGCACCAGATCCTCTGGAGCTGGAGTTAAAGGCCATTGTGAGCTTCCTGATGTGGGTGCTCAGAACTGAACTCTGGTCCTCTAGAAGAGCAGTATATGTCTTAACCTGGGAACCATTCTTCTTCCAGCATAAGACAACTTTCCTCCTTTCCTGCTGCTGGGGCTGCATGTTAGTCCAGCTCACTATCACTGCTACATCCCAGCCCAGGACTGTAGGGTTTGTGGTATCCCGGAGTCCTCTCCACCACAGGGCTCGGGCCACTCGGGGAGGCAGGACTCGGGAGTTTGACTGCGCTTACCCCAAACTGGGGCCAGGCGGGTGTCCGGCTATGGGAAGCCACAGGATACCGCTCTGGGGGGGTGAGGGAGCGCAGTCTAAGGCCCTGGGGACAGTTGGAGCTGGCTCGGGGGTCCCGAGGCCTACATGGAGGCCAGGGCCATCTGCTCCTCAAGCTCTTGGCCACCCAGGTGCTGCTGGATGCCGAGGAAGAGCTGAGAACTGAGGGGGGTGGGGAGGGCTTCGGGCTGAATCTAGCCTGGGAACGAAGGCGATAAGAGGGGAGAGCTCCGGATAAGGGGGGTTGAGGAGAGAGGAGAGAGTCCTTGGCTGTGGGTAGCTGGCTTGGCTTGGGCTTGGTGGTCGCTGTGACTGGAAGCACAGTGAGAGGCCTTGTTCAGGAGATTAGATGCGGCTCCATAGGCAAAGGCTTCTCCATGGCTCCCCATGGTGGATCGGGGTGGGGGTGGGGAGTGGGGGGTGGGGAAGAGGCAGTCCATGTTTTGAAGACATTTATTGCCATGGCGGAAAGTGGATGAGTAAAAACCGTACCCTGCTTCTCAGGGTGGTCTTGAGGTTAAATACCTTTTACTGGGAGGAATGTCTGGGGAGGGGAGTTTATTGGCTAAGCTTCTAGGCCTTTAGGTACCTCATTAAAATGGAGATCTGTCTTGAGGCTATGTGACCACAGGTCATGACCTCTACCTGTGAAGGGGCTTGGGGCATTGCCCTTCTGTGACTGATGGCCACAAATCGATGGAGGGCTGCGGCCTTATGTCAGGAGCCTAGTGTCCGGGAGCGCAGCAGAACACCTGCCCGACCCTGAGGGTCACCGGGGTTTCCAGCCTGTGCTCTACCAGGAACCAGGCTGTTTCACAGTTCTACAGTGGACTACTGGCACCTTTTCTCTTGGTGTGTGAGTGATTTGGTCCATTGTAATCTGCCTTCCCAGGCTACCACGCACAGCTCCGTGGGCACTCTAGTGATCTGGCTTCAGATGACCTGTTGCGTTTTTTGTTTGTCTTCAAGCCATTCTCTGCTCACCTCCTACAGGAAAGCCACTGTGTGTGTGGAAGCTGCACTGATGTTTGTTTCTTTGTCCCAGAGACACCATAGTACCCAGTCTGCTGCTGCTGGCATCTTAAAACCTTTGGGTCTTTCCCTATTTTACGATGACATGCAGGTTCCTGGAGATACTTTATCCATGGTACCTGAGTTAGTGTGACAGTATTCACGTGTCCTTTTTTCCTGAGTAAACTAGAAGGTCCTTGAAGATAATCTGTTTACAGCATCCAGCATCAACATGGTACAGAGTAGATAGACAGTGAGTATTTGTGGCATGGAGCCAAGGATGGCCATGGCCGGTAGCTGAGTGTGTGGCTAAGATGCAGGTGGAGTCAGCTGGCTCCCCTGTAGCTTCAGAGGACTGGCATCTTGCACAGATTCCATTTGTACTCTAGCAGGAAGCTGAGACCCACTGTAAACTCTGTCTTTTCCCTGGGCAAATACTCATATTCACCTTTTTGTTGTACCACATCAACAGATCAAAATATACCTACCCTGCTCTCCAGGAAAGCCACAAAGCAAGTTAAGCAGATATCACACGTCAGAGCATGCATGGATACGTTTGTAAAAACGGTGAGCACATTTAAGATCTATTTTATTGTTTCTCATTTGCCACGTACTTTGGTTGAGTCAGTTTGACAAAGCGAAAGCTGGGAAGCTGGCTCATGAAGCAAAGAGTTTCAAGGAAACTCTCTTCCTGAAGTCTGGCATTCTCTCCCTAATCTATATAAATCACAAAATCAATTTTCTGCTCCCGCGTTAGTCTAGTGTATGGATCCACGTGCTCTCTATTTAGTATTACCTTACTGTAAATGCCTTTTAAGATTGTATCCTGAATTAGCTAAAGCCTCTCCCAGTGTTCCAAGATTCCAGTTAGCAGCAAGGAGCTTAACCTATTCAGTAACTAATTAAGCACTACAATAAAATCAAAGCCATTAACTCAGTTGTCTACAGTAAGAGACTAAAATTCTCACTGAGATAAAAACTTTATTATAGACTACATTCCATACCAAGAGTGAGTTTATATACTATCCTAATAATGAGAATTCTCCAGACAAGATAAAATTTAACAAGGCCTAGAGAATTTCAGGGTCAGTGACACTACATTATTCTTGAAGCTTATCAAGAGTTAATAACCCCCTGGTGCTATTAACACTAAAGTGTGAAACTCTTGCCTAGCACAAAGCTGATCCGAGGTTGGGATGCTAATTTCTAGTGTAAACATTTATCTGATTCCTGCAAATTCCCTTTGAAGTCACTCCTCTTGCATCTGTGCTAATCTCTAGTGTAAACATTTATCTGGTTCCTTTTGAAGTCACTCCTCTTGCACCTGGAAAACTTCAATGTGCCTTATTCTGTTATGATTTGCAATTTACTCTGTATTATAAAAAGTCTGAGGCTCGACCAGAACATTACATTCAGATCCAACACCTCTCTTGTGTGTTTGTCTGTTTGTCAAATTAATCCTAAGCTTTGCCCACTTTTTTTTTTTTTTGTCTAGAGACCCGTTTTACGCAGACACAGGGACCCAGAGGGTCTGCGGCACTCATTGTATGCTTTTGTGTGTGTGTGTGTGTGTGTGTGTGCATATGAGTGTGTGCCTTGTATGTGCATGTGAGTGTGGGTGCCCTCAGAGGTCAGAAGAGTGTGTCTGATCCCCTGGAGCTGGAGTTCCAGGCCATTGTGAATCACCTGACATAATTATTGGGAACCAAACCTGGATCCTTCTCAAGAGCAGCAAACACTCTTGACTGTTTAGTATCTCCAACATAAGAACAGAGCTGATTTAAAGGAGACATGGTTAAAACATCTTCAGCTTATACAGGTGTCAAGGAAGAGCTGGGGTGTTTGTGATACAGACCAGGCGATGCTGTCAGCTCTCCTAAGGATGATTTCTAGGTCAAAAAGACACCCACCAGCCAGGTAGTGGTGGAACACACCTTTAATCCCAGATCCAGGAGGTAAAAGCAGGAGGATCACTGAATTTAAGGCCAGCTTGATCTACAGATTGAGTTCCAGGACAGCCAGGACTATACAGAGAAACCCTCTTTTCCTTCTGTCCATAGAGTGGGACAAACATGGGCTGATCTGTGGTTTGTCTGGTGGGAGGTGTTCAATTGGAGAGTGACAGATTTGAACCAGGGATGACAAAGGGCACAGCTGAGAACCCCCGGGGAGCAGCAGGAAGAAGTGCTAAGAAAAACTGGCTCAGCTCTAAGGTCTTGGTGGGTAGTCATGGCCAAAGAGGCAGGTGGTTGGTGCCATCACTGTAAGAAACAGAGCATCGCCAGGATGTGGTATGGTGAAGCACTTACCTACTCTGGTAAGGGCTGGGTCACCAAAAGAAAGCAAGAATTGGTAGAATCTGCTCCCACCAATCCTCCTTCCTGCCTTAGCCTCCCTAACAGCTGGCACTGTGCTTCAGCACACGGGGCACTGTCTGAAACCACTTAATCAGAATGAGAATCTTTGCTCACATTGAAAAATTCAAAGTGTATGTGGAAGAAAAACTTAGAGATTTTCCCAGAGCAAAATCCACACACTTAGATTATTCCCGTCAAAAACAGTACAGTTAGAACTCACTTGTCCCTATGACTATACTGCACGTTGTACAGTTGTGTTTCTTGCCATCCTGATGTGGGAAATGGCTGTTTGTTATTGCAGTAGACTACACATAAAAATCTTTCCTTTGTTTTGCCCATTCCGAGGAGGCATCAGAGCTGGAGTTCCCAGGGAGTTACTGGGTCAGAGGCGTGGGTGCCGTAGACATGGTGTATCGGTGACCTTTCCTATTGCCAGAGAAGAACATAAGGAAGCAAGGGTTTGTTTTGGCTCATAGTACAGACCATGAATGAGGGGTAGTGAAGGCAGGAGGAGCTGGAGGCAGTGAGTCACATCTCCACACTCAGGAGGCCGAGTGCCGTGTGTTCTGAGCTCACTGTCTTCAAAGCATACACATCAGGATCCCTACTTGGAAACGGCCTCACTCACAGTTAGATGGATCATCCTCTTTAATCAGTCGAGATAATCCCTCACAGATATGCCCAGAAATGAAATAATCCCTTCAAACATTTGTGTTTGGAGACTTGTCCCCTGAGTGAGTGACTCTAATTCCTGTCAAGTGGAGACTCACCATCACACAGGACAATAAATATCCTTTCCTTTTTTTCTTTTTCTCCCCCCCCCCCCCGTCTCAGTCCCACCCTGCCTGCAAAAGCCCAGAGCTGACTTCAAACCAGTTCAACCTTTATGGAAGGAGCCCGCTCATGACGTACTTCTTCCTCAACTACTCCCAGTTGCAGCTGACTGGTCAGGACCTGCTGGTCAGCAGGAGAGAAAAGACGGAAATCATCCCATATCCTTGTCAGCAGCTGCCTCTTTGCAGAAGCAGGGCTTGGGGAGAAGCATCCAGGCTTTGGTGCATAGCCTGCCACGCACTGGGTACTTGGTAGGAACAGCTGTGGTATGTACCTCACGGATAGAGAGCTGTGCTTATGCTCAGGGGAGCCTCACATTTAGGCCTTATGTACTGGCCAGGAGACGCTGACCATGTCCCCATGGACAGAGTCACCTCTTTCTCATTGTCCAGCATGAGCTTAGGCATCATACACTCCCTGGTCCTCCCGGCCCAAGAGAGTGGGACCATCAATTTTGGTGTCCTCTGCACACTTTCCTCCCCAGCTGCCTTTGGAGTTGGTATAAAACTCAGCTCTTGGGAAACAGGTCCAACATGTGTTGGTTTGCAGCATGTGTTGGTATGTTGAGCCTTAGCAACATGCCTAGGGGTCAGAACATGGGTTCTACTGGGAGTCAGTTTGCTCTGTTTGACTTAAATAGCCCAGACTCTGAAACTAATACTAACCACTAGTGAGATGTTAGAAAGGTTCCAGTTTTTCTGTGGGCAATTTTTACCTCGTCTGTAAAATCAGAATAAGGATTGCCCTGTTGGGGGTGCTTTTTGTTTGATTTTATTATTGTTTGGACCTTTTGTTGTTGTTGTTGTTTATTTGTTTGTCCCACTGTGTAGCCCCGGCTGGCCTGGAACTTACTATGTAGAGCAGACTGGTCTCAAATTCACAGAGCTCCACCTGCCTCTTTATTCTGAGTGCTGTGATTTAAGACTTGTGCCACCAGGCCCAGCTTCAGGGGCTATTTTGCAGATTGCCTCCCAGGGCAGTGGAGGTAAGAGTGCTCAGGACATGCCTGCTACTCCGTTGCCTTTGCTGGCTCATAGGCAGGAAGGCCACCAGGAGGCCCTTTTTGTCTCCTGTCCCTAGAGTTTTGTGTCGCAGATTTCTGAAAGCAGACCACCTACCTCTGGGCAACATGGTCCAAATTGTCCCTGGCGTCACCCTGTTCTCGAGGTCACTGGGCTCCAGAGATGGCCTCCGGCTGGGGTGTACAAACCTTAAAAGCTCTACCCTGCAAGCTCCCAAAGTGGAGATGGTTCTACCAAGCTGGTAATGTGACTGAGTGGTGTATAACAGGCACTGTATGAAGAACTGGCATTGTGGTTGTCACCATCCTCTACAGAAGTGCTTCTCAGCCTTCCTAATGCTGCAGCCCTTTAATACAGTCAGTTCCTAGTGCTGTGGTGACCTCAACCATAAAATTATTTCATTACTATTTCATAACTGTACTTTTGCTACTGTTATGAATTGTAATGTAAATGTGTTTTCCCATGGCCTTACGCGGCCCCTGTGAAAGGGTCATCTGACACCCCTCCAAAGGAGTCAATGCCCGTAGGTTGAGTATCGGTGCTCTAAAGGAAGGCTTCTTTTCTTTTCGGGAGGTCCTTGAGATAGGGTCTCAGAGTTTAGCTGAGGCTGGCCTCAGACTCAGGGTAATGGCTGCCTTAGCTGTGAGTGCTGAGGTTACAGGTGTGAGTCACTAGACCTGGCTTTTAGTCCCTTTCATAGATAAATGGGGACAAAGAGGGTGACAGTGGCCATCCCACAGCTTGTCGCAAATGCAGCTGAGATTCTAACCACGGGTGGAGGTGGAGAGAGGACAAAGGTGTTTGTTGGTTTGTCTGTTTGCCTTGTGTTCTGAGACAGTGTCTGGTCCGCTCTGGCTTCCCTGGAATTCCCTGTGTCCTTGAACTTGATCATCCTAACTCCATCTCCCAAATGCTAGGATCCCAGGTGCGTGTCATCGCACCTGAAATGGACAACATAGCCGAGTGCGGCTGTGTGTGCCTATAACACCCGCCCTTGGGAGGCTGAGGCAGGAAGCTTACAATGAACTTGAGACTGCACAGCCAAGCCCTGTTTAAAAACAAAAACAAAAACAAGAACAAAACAACAACAACAACAACAAAAACCAACCCAAATCCAGCTGGGCTTGATGGTCCAAGCCTTTAATCCCAGCACCCAGGGGGCAGAAGCAGGTGTATTTCTGTGAGTTCAAAGCCAGCAAGAGTTAAGACTGTCTCAAAAACCAAACCAAAACCCAAACCAGAAAACAAAAATGATTTATCAGGCTGTCAAGGGGAGAGATGTTGGAGCCCCTTTCTCTTTGTCATTATGGTAACAGACTCCAAGCCCAGACTGTTAAACAGGGCCCAGAACTATTATTATGGGCAGTGATTTGTAGAAAGATCACGGTGATGTTGGGGAACCCCTTGGGAACAACACGGCACTCCTGCCAGGGCACCATCTTTCTCCCTCAGAGAGTCTAAGGAAGTATTATCTGGCTCGATACCCTGGACAGAGCCAAAGGGGGCTTAAGGACAGGGTGGACACCCTGCCCAGCCATAGTGGTACAGCCTTTCTCCTTCCCCGGCTGGCCATCGCCAGTCTGAGAAGACCACTGCCTGTGTGGATTTTGGGTGCCTCCTCCAGAACTCCAGAGCACCAAACGTCATCCTTTGCGTCGTCCATGCTCTCCTTGCCATGGCCGCTACAACCTAGGGCAGGCAGCACAGTGGACCTTTCCTTGACAGCAGAGTGCACTGACTCTGCCATGACCTACGCTGACATCATCCAGTTGGTCACAAAGAACATGGAGATTCGAAAGAAAAAGCTCCGGCAGCTGGACCAGATGCACGAGAACGAGTGGAACTGTTTTAACAATTACCTAACGGAGCTGCAAGAAAACTTTGAGAGGTGAGAGGGCACGGGTGCAGAGCCGCGAGTGGACCCCCGTCCACTGTAGCAGTCAGCAGGATGCGACTTAGCTGGAGTTTGGGGCGGAGAAGCGTTTCTGAGTGGCCCCAATTAGAAATGGCTCGTTCACTGGGAGGTGGTGGGGCATGCCTTTAATCCTCCAGGAGTTTGAGGCCAGCATGGTCTACAAAGCTAGTTACAGGATAGCCAGGGATGTACAAAGAAACCATGTCTCTAAACCACCGCCATCACCACCACTACCAACAACAACTTTACACACCTCCCGTCCCCTTGGATATCAACATCGAAGTGATGCTCTTCCATAGCCAGGATGAAAGTGGCTGTGTGGGAGATGACTCCGGTTGGGTAGGACTCTTTGGGGACATTACTACTTGTTTCTCTAATAGAGCACAGGTCGGGAGCATTAGCTTTGACATTGGGCAGCCTGAAGCTCTGTCTCTTATCTTATCCATGCCATCCAGGCTCTGCACTTAGGCTGTGAAGGGTGTGGGTGTCTCTTCCATGAATGTGACCAGTACTAGCACATGCCTGGCAGAGTAGTTCTAACCTAGTGCCTCGCTCGAAGGTGTTGGCTGGTGAAGGGGACATATGGGGACACGAATCAGGGCACTACAGTACCCCAGCAACACAAGACATTTCAGCCAGAAAGTTTGCGGCCGGAAAATGGTGAGCAACCAAGACCATCTATCAGGCAGCTGCTGGGCCTCCTAGTGTGGGGGCGGGGCCTGGCAGCTGCTGGACCTCCCAGTGTGGGGGCGGAGCCTGTGTGCCCTTAATGAGGGCTGCACAGGAGACCCCACACAGGGCCATTCCTGGAGAAGAGAGTTTCCTGTGAGTCCGTTGCACATGGCCTCTACCATATCTGGGGCAGAGTGCCTGAGATTCAGAGTACTTCTAGGGAAGCTCCAGGAAATGCTCCAACATTTCATTCTGTGACAGCGGCCTTAAAAAGAACAGAAGCCGGGCAGTGGTGGCGCACGCCTTTAGTCTCAGCACTTGGGAGGCAGAGGCAGGTGGATTTCTGAGTTCGAGGCCAGCCTGGACTACAGAGTGAATTCCAGGACAGCCAGGGCTCCACAGAGAAACCCTGTCTTGAAAGAAAGAAAGAAAGAAAGAAAGAAAGAAAGAAAGAAAGAAAGAAAGAAAGAAAGAAAGAAGGAAAGAAAGAAAAGAAAGAAAGAGCAACATATATAACATCATCTCTCCCCACTTCTTTTACATTTGTGTGTGTGTGTGTATGTATGTGTATATATGTATGTGTGTATGGGTGTATATGGGAGTGTATATGTGTGTGTGTGTGTGTGTGTGTGTGGCCCATGGTTAGCCCTGAACTCCAGGGCTCAAGTTATCCTCATGCTGAATAGTTGAGTATATATTGCCAACCCTGCTTATGACATCTTTTATTATTATTATTATTATTATTATTATTATTATTATTTATATGAGTCTGACACCCTCTTCAGATCCCGTTACAGATGGTTGTGAGCCACCATGTGGTTGCTGGGAATTGAACTCAGGACCTCTGGAAGAGCAGTCAGTACTCTTAACTGCTGAGTCATCTCTCCAGCCCCGACATCATTTTTAAAAAAAGATTTATTTTATGTGTGTGGGTGTCTTGCCTGCTTGTATATATGTGTACTACCTGATACGGAAATCAAAAGAGATTGCCAAATCTCCTGGAATTGGAATTACAGATGGTTGTGAACTGCCATGTGGGTGCTGAGAACTGGACGTGGGTCCTCTCAAGAGCAGGAAGTGTCTTAACTGCTAAGCCTTAGGTCCAGCCCCTCATGACAACATATTAACTCACACAAACATATACTAAGGACTCTTGCTGACCTTGAATACTCATAGCCTGATTCATCATCAGGTAAGTGTGTGTGTGCATTTCAAAAGCCAACTAAGGGTTATCCAGTTCAGCAAAGCCACTGTGTACCCCAGAACACGCTCTCCAGGAAGCCTCTGGTCGCCCTGCTGCCTGCCAGCATTTATCGAGCATTTCCTGTGTATCCAGCAGTCTTAAGCATTTGACCTCCACTAGCTCACACCTCACCACAAACCGCATGAACACACTAGCATGGAGAGGCTAAGTAATTTCCTGGAGGTCACCCACCAAGCAGCAGAGCTCTGCTGAGAGTCATCTTCCTTCCGAGGGTGTATGTCAGCCTTCTTTTACGATGGCAGGCTCCTCGTCCCTTCTGTAATTTCATTTATGTTCATTCAAAAACCCCAGTGACCTGTATCTGGGATGGGGTCACTGCTGTGTGGTCAGCTGTTTCCGTCCACTCTGCCCAGCAAGCTGGCAGACTAATGTAGTCTGAAAAGACACATTACAAGACAGCAAAGGCGCCGGGCGGTGGTGGCGCATGCCTTTAATCCCAGCACTTGGGAGGCAGAGGCAGGCGGATTTCTGAGTTCAAGGCCAGCCTGGTCTACAGAGTGAGTTCCAGGACAGCCAGGGCTATACAGAGAAACCCTGTCTTGAAAAACCAAAACAGGGCTGGTGAGATGGCTCAGTGGGTAAGAGCACCTCCAAAGGTCCAGAGTTCAAATCCCAGCAACCACATGGTGGCTCACAACCATCCATAACGAGATCTGACTCCCTCTTCTGGAGTGTCTGAAGACAGCTACAGTGTACTTACATATAATAAATAAATAAATCTTAAAAAAAAAAAAAAAGAAAAACCAAAACAAACAAGACAGGCAAGACGGGCAGGGCTACACAGTGAACCCCTGTCTGGAGAGTGAGAGCGGGGGCGGGGTGAAGGGTACATGAGAGGGGCCTGGGGGGAGGTCACATGACTTTTTCGTCCATTCCCACCTATGTTTTGCCATTTTTATCTCCCAGGGAGTTGGAAATCATCAATAAGAAAGAACGAGAGAAGAGAAAGGACAAGAACAGGGTCGTCTCCTCCACGTCGCTGTTTGAATCGTCTGGCAAGAAATCCAAGGGAAACAAGCAAAGAGAAACTGCCTTTCTTTCAAGGTTTGTTGTTCAAACAGAAGCCTTAGAAAATGTCCAGTGTGAGCGATGTAAGAATTCTTACCATATGGGGAAGGGATGCGGTGCAGGTCTGGGCGGGGAGGACACCCACGGAGCTTTCCCGGGTCTCAGGTCTCAGAACAAAGAGTTGGACCAGAACACTTGGAGAGTGTTATAGACCGTTTATTAAGAAGAAAGAAGGCTGTTTCTGAGAGTGGAGGCGGCTAGAGAGCTGGGGCAGTACTGAGGTGCAGAAGACGCAGACATCATTCCGGATCACTCACGTGGTGCCACCTTCTCTGTCAGCCCAAGGAACTTGAGGCTTTGTCACACTTGCTCTCTCACACGCAGCCACGGTCAGGAGGGGGTTCCGGTCTTTTGCCAACAGGCTCCACCCCTCTGCTCACTTACTTTCTCCTCCCCTCCAATCATCTGCCGCTCCTCCCCTCCAGTCCGCTACCTGCTCACTCTCTCAAGCATCTATTGGTTCATCTCAGCGCTTCCCTCCCACCCACTTCTAGAAGTTTCAGTTAAGGTTGAGGAATTTAAAAAATAGTAATTTTTTATGTGTATTGCTTGCATGAAGGTATATGTACCCCATTCACGGGAGCCCAAAAATGTCAGAATCAGTTGTCAGAAACCCAGAACTGGAGTTAAACAGTTGTGAGACGTCCTGTGGATGCTGGGAACTGAACTCAGGCCCTCCATAAGAGCAGCCAGTGTTCTACCCTATTGAGTCATCTTTTGGGCCTCGGTGATCAGCAAGTTACAGCTGATGGTATCTGTTGGTTAGAGAGGTGCCTTTGGCTCCCCCTGCAGTTGCGGGGTGACTGTGATCCCAGCATCATCCGGTTAGTTTGAGTATATTAGGAAACACATACATTTTACAAGATGAAAACTACAGAATCTAAATAATAGCAACATGGTCACATTCACCCATGGCTCCAGGAAGGGCAAGAGCCAAGAAAGTGATAATTTTGCTTATCCCCGAGACCCCCCCCCCCCATCTGACCCACCCCCCATCCCTGTCTTACTTGTTCTCTGCACTGTGACCCCTTGTAACAGTAAAACAAACAAAAACCATATCACGTTGATGGTTATAGATTGAGAATGTGATAGCACACAAAATAATAATTGTAAGGAGGGATCCAGTGGTGGTGCAAGGGCTCATGACTCGCCAAAGAATGATACCCCACCAGGTGAAAGTGTAGCGTTTAAATGCAAAGAGTAGGATGTAAATGCAAAGAGTGTTTTATTCTGCAGAAGTCTAGCATGCTGGGGACTCCTAATTCCTAGAACAGAGAGACATCCACGCGATCTCTCAGGCAGATTTAAAGCACATTAGGGAATTCTGGGGTAGGTGACCTCTGTGTTAATCTGTTGGGTCCATCTCCACGGGCATTCCATTACTTGGGTGTGGGGGCTGGAAACTTGCTGGGGGAGGTCTGGAAACCGTTACTGAGGAAGTAGCTGAGGGAGTCTGGAAACTGCTGCTACATGGCGATTATTGCAAGCTGAGCCTGGGAAATGTAGTTTAAAAAGTGGAGACTATTTCCATCCCCAAACTGGTTCTGTTGCCAGGGTGAATGTGGCTTGGTTGGTGACTGTCCCCATCACTGATAGGTGGTGGCTGCCCCTATTTAGAGTTGAAGAAACCAGCACTCAACCAGACTAAGATCGTCAGCCTATCCTATTAAACCTGTGAACTAATGTTTTTCTTGAATTGAGAAAACTATGGATTCTTAGGAGTAGTGGGACATGTCACTAACAGGCTTTTGTCACGTCAGTCTTAGCTTCTCCCGTATCAAAACTGTACTTCAGTCTAATTCCCTCAGACCCCATTCTCCTTTGTTTCTCCTCTGACCTTAAACCCAGTTCAGGCTCCCCTCCTCCAGGAAGTCTTCCGTGATATCTGCTCAGAGTACATACCGGACTTGTGCACCCATCTCCCTGTATTTCCGGTTTTCCCTCAAGGCCAGGATCATGTTTCCCAGAGTCTTGTCCAGTCCTGGCCCCAAGCTGCGGTTGGAGGATTAATGAGCGGCATGGCCTTGTGCTGACCCTCTACTTTCCTTACTGTCGCCAACCTTACCAACTTGTATTTATTACTCTCCCAGTGCACATCAGGGTGCCAGTGAAACTGCTGCTGGAGAAGCCACACTGAATTTCTGAACTATTTTTTATTGGTATCCATTTTGCTTCCCCCACAGGAAGAAAAAGAAGGAGGTAGAAGAGAGACCAAAAGGTTTCTATTCTCCTTTCTCATTTCAAAACTCTATGGATGTGGATAACAATTCCCTGGGCCTAAAAAGCCCCTACAGAATCAAGTCTCCTTCCAGGTAAGGTGGACCAACAATGAGAAGAGAGGGAACTAGGAAGTGCCCACCCCAAGCCCTGCTACTCTGGGGTTTGCAGGAGAGACCTGACTGGAAGAGCTTGTGCGGGACCACTGCATCTTTTCAGATGGTTTACTTCTTGTATTTAAAGTGTTGCAGTGCCAGGCGACCTCATATGAAAGTTAAGCTTTCTTGAGGTGGGATTAGTCCCAATCCCAGAAACAGGTTACATCATCCTCCAAAAATTTCTGCTGCAAGCACCTTGTAGCAGGAGGTTGTAGCAGAAGGTACAGCCCCATTTGACAAGCAGCTGGTGCCAGGAGGCAAATACAACAGCAAACTAAATGCTCACAGTAGGGGAGAGCACAGGGTAGATAGAATAGGGGTCCGGGAGCCATGCTGGAGTGGTGTCATTGAGTCTGGCACAGATGACTGGGTTTCCTGGCAGAAGGAGAGATGCAAAAGAGGCCAGCTGCAGGGAGTGGAGGAAAGCTCGGTACCACCTGGGAGGAGGGCGGGGCAAGGTGTGGCTTCCAGGGTATGGGGGCCTGGAGACTGTCTCTGGGCAAACAAGGAGATTTCCACGAAGCCCTTGGTTTTCTGTTATGGGAACCATTGGAAGATGGCCAGCGAGGGTATCACTGATTAGATTTGGCTTTTCAGAGACCCAGTAGGTTTTAGTGTTCATGTTTGGGGGACTTGTAAAGGCTCCCACAAACCCTTGTCTGTACTTGGTACCTGTCTATACTTTTCAATCAGGAATCTTTAGACTTTCTGGATTTTGGCTCAGAAAAATATTTCAGAAGGCAATCCTTAATACCATATTACTAAGTAAGAAACCATTTACAAGCAGAAAGTGGTAGCACAGCACTTAGGAGGCCGATGCAAGAGGATTTAAAAAGAACAAGTATCCTGGCATCTAACTGTGGTGAATTAGTTCGTTTCTGTTGCCCTACTGAAAAACTGGCTGAGTATCCAGGTGTCTCAGTTAGGGGTTTACTGCTGTGAGCAGATACCATGACCAAGGCAGCTCTTATAAGGACAACATTTAATTGGGGCTGGCTTACAGGTTCAGAGGTTAAGTCTATTATCATCAAGGCAGGAGCATGGCAGCATCCAGGCAGCATGGTGCAGGAGGAACTGAGAGTTCTACATATTGTTTCAAAGACAAATGGAGAAGACTGGCTTCCAGGGAGCTAGGATGAGGGTCTTTTTTTTTTTTTTTTTTTTAAGATTTATTTATTTATTATATGTAAGTACACTGTAGCTGTCTTCAGACACACCAGAAGAGGGTGTCAGATCTTGTTACGGATGGTTGTGAGCCACCATGTGGTTGCTGGGATTTGAACTCTGGACCTTCGGAAGAGCAGTCGGGTGCTCTAACCCACTGAGCCATCTCACCAGCCCAGGATGAGGGTCTTAAAGCCTACACCCACAGTGACACACTTTCTCCAACAAGGCTACACCCCCTAATAGTGCCACTCCCTGGACCAAGCATATTCAAACTACACACCATGACTTATTTAGCATACCGTACTGGAGATCTCAAAAAAAATGTGTGTGTATACTGTATATGTTGTGAAATATAGAGTAAAGAAATTAGAATTTTAAACACACACACACACACTGACACATTGGGAGAGGATGTAGTCAGTAAAGCCCTTGCCATCCAAGCATGAAGATCTGAATAGGAGTCCCTAGACCCCAGCCTGCATCTGTTTCCCCAGTATCCCTACAGAGAGATGGAAACGGAGGCAGGAGAAGTCTGTGGGCTAGCTAACCTTTCATATGCACCAGTGGACAGCAACAAAAAGACCCTATCTCAAGCAAGGTAGGCAACAAGGGCCAACACCCAAGGTTGCCCTCTGACCTCTGCACATGTGCCATGATACATATGTGGCCCCCCACATATTATACACATATGGTCCAGGTGAGTTCCAGATGGACAGGTTCTCTTTTGGTTGACCCCAGAGAAAGGTAAAGGTATGGAAAGTCTGTCAGAGAGCTTGAAAGGAATTGTCACTTCATAGCCGTCACTTCCATGGTCCTTTCCAAGCCTCTTAATTCAGGGAAGTCCTAGAGCATGCCTGGCAGGGAGGCCTGGCCAGACTCTACCCAGAAGGACTCCTTTTGGCTGGGCCCTGCACTCAGTTTAAATTCTCAGAGCCCACAAGACAGCTCACAGTCATCTGTAGTTTTAGTTCCATGGGATATAATGTGTTTTCTGACCTCCAAGAGCACCAAATATGTACATAGTACACATACATGTATGTTGGCAAAACACTCATACATATAACATAAAAAAAGAATCAATCCTAAAAATAAAAGAAAGTGTAATTTTTATTTTGATTGAAGTAAGGTGAATTAAGGCATACTCATCTCTTTCTGTTGTTGTTGTTATTGTTGTTTGAGACAGGATTTCTCTGTGTAGCCTGTCCTTGAACTTGCTTTGTAGACCAGGCTGACCTCAAACTCAGAGATCCACCTGTCTCTGCCTCCCAAGTGCTGGGACTAAATGCATGTGCCACCATGCCCAGCCTAGGTGTCGATTCTACTTTTCTTGTCTTCTTGATTTGTTTTCTCTTACGTATTTACTGCAGTGAATACACTGTACCACACGCTCTTCCTTGATTGAGTTCCTGTCCTTCCCAGACCCCCCCATGCCTTCTGCCATTTTCCAGCCTTTTCACCCGCTTCCCTCGGGGGCTTGATGCTAGCTAGCCTGCTGACATCTTGGTCATGTGAGGTTCCCAACATTTCTGTCTTCTCATTTCTCCACAGTGAGGGCAGCAGCAGTATCTCCACAATCAAGCAGGACATGCTCTTCCAGCTCTCACCCTCCTCCATGGAATGAACTTGCCCAAGAACAGGAGGAGACTGCGGAGGTGACCCTCCTGTCTTTGATCAGATGCGGTAGAAAGCGGATTCAGCAATGGCAACTGAGAGCTCTGATGCAGCCAGTGATGCATGGAGCCTCTCCCAGTCCACAGGAGAAAGAATATTAAAGTTCACACCTCCCACGGACCATTCAGGGCTCATCCATCAGACATTTATTTGATTTGTTCTTTCATTCACTTGATAATAACAACCCAGCCCAACACATCCTTATGAAACATAGCAAGACCCTGTCTCAAAAAACAAGCCAACACCACGTATCAGAAGGGAGCTGAGCTGCTAAGTCCCAGCTGTCTTTAGGCCCAGCATGCTGTAGTCAGGGGCAGGTGGATCTCTGAGTTCGAGGCTAGTCATTCCTACATGTTTGTTAACACATGTGGCACACACTTATTTGGGGCTTACTCATCTTTTCATCTATATTAAGTTAGATATTAACACTTAACATTTATTTACATGTGTTTGGTTTACTTTTTGGATTTTTTGTTTGTTTGTTTCGAGACAGGGTTTTTCTCTGTAGCCCTGGCTGTCCTGGAACTCACTTTATAGACCAGGCTGGCCTCGAACTCAGAAATCTGCTTGCCTCTGCCACCCAAATGCTAGGATTTAAGGTGCCACCACTGCCCAGCTTAATTTTTTTTTTATTTGCCTGTTTGCAGTACTAGATATTTGAATCTAGGGCCTTGCCTATGCTAGGAAACCATTCCTTTCTGTTTGAGGATCTTGCTGAGTTTTCCGGGATGCCCGTGTGAATCTCCTACCTTACTCACTGGGCCCAGCTGCCTCTACATGGTCTAGGGGTGCTCATAAAAGCAAAGTAAAGCTGGGCGTGGTAGGGCACACCTTTAATCCCAGCACTCGGGAGACAGAGGCAGGCGGATTTCTGAGTTCGAGGCCAGCCTGGTCTTTAAAGTGAGTTCCAGGACAACAGCCAGGACTACACAGAGAAACCCTGTCTCAAAAAAACGAAAAAAAAAAAAAAAAAAAAAAAGCAAAGTAAAGCAGTGGAAATGAGTTTGAGCCTACATATTTATATCCCTTTAGTCCTGCATCTCTTTGTATTAATTGTCTGAAGTATGTCACCCCTCTGAGCCTACAGGCTTTTCCAGAGCTGTAAAACAGCACACTTCTTTCCTGGGAATTGCTACAACCAAACATTTCCAGGAACCTTAGATTCCTTTCAAGGTCCCTGAAACTCTGCCTCCTGCCCCCTAAGCCAACTACAGCTATGGAACTCTACCCTAAGGGAACCTCAGGGAAGAAGGCAGGTAGAGGATGCTTCACTTGAATCTCTGGTGAGAGGGGAAACTCCTTAATAACAGACATCCTATGGAATACGGTGCATCCATTTTAAGCTATGTGGGAGGCACAGGAAGGGCAGAAGTAAGGTTAGGGGTGCGGGTGAGCAGCAGCATACTGGTTGAGTATGTCTTTTTGGTTTTGTTAATGTTTTCAATAAAAACCAACTGTTTCTATTTTGATTTTGGTTTTTAAAACTTGGATGATTTTTTTGTTTATTTGTTTCTTTTCTTCCCATTAATCTCCAGGAAGCCTTCATAGACACACATGAAAGAGTTTGTCAGAATGTCTCCCTGAAGTAATAAGCACAGAATTAGAAATCAGATACTAGGAAAGACCAGAAGACAGGCAGAGAGAGAGAGCTTGCAGCCCAAGGGCATGCTTTCCCAGTCTGCTGCCCTTCTACTGAATCCCAGCTCATGCACTGTCCCACATCAGCTTTTGCCCTCTTTATCTTGCCAGCCTAAATGCCATGCCTCCCCTCCCCCAAAACTAGATCAGGTGTCCCTGTGCATGTTCCCATACCACCCTGTATCTCTTTCTATGTTTTTGAGACTTATTTTTATTTGCATGTGTGTGTGTGTGTGTGTGTGTATTCATGTGTGTATAGATCAGAAGAGGGCAGCAGTTGTCCCAGTACCCACACTTGCCATAGACTGGACTCAGTCGGTCCCTCAACCCACGGGAAAATCAGGATCCCTGTACTCAAGTGGGCAAGGAGTCAGCAAAATGGCAAACAGACACTCACACAAGGGAGAGCTAGATCTGAGTGTAATTTCTCAAAGCGAGCATCAGACTTATATTACAGAAGAAAACAAGGAAGTTAGGTGATACATTAAGGTCATCCAAGGTACATTGAGGTTACCCAATGCAAAATGACTCTTTACACAAAACAGAGAAATGCATACACAAAATCTAACAGGAACCAGGCAGTGTTTACAACTGGGTTAAAAATCAGTGTTTATAGTTGGGATAAAAATCAGTGTTTACAACTGGGAAAAAATCAGCCCTATCTAAGGTCAGCTTATTCTTAGAAGCTAAGGGCAAGAGCTTTATGCTCTTGCCATAGTTCCAATTCTAGTCTATTGTATAATCCACTTTTTCCCTAGGCCATTGTAAATTCCTATATATGGGAGTGACTCAACTGTTATTCTAAGTATTTACTCTAGTTCCTTCTTAGACCACAACCCACTTTCTTCTTAGGCCACTGTAAACTCATGTATATGGGAGTGGCTTAGTTGTTATTTTAAGAATCTGTAGGGAACCTCCATTTAACAGAGGAGCCTACCAACTTTCTTTTAATATGTAATGTAGTCTGCCATACCTGACTAATGAGAATTCCAAGTTAATTTTGTAGAACTTGTCCTGAGATTTCTACTCTAATCCAGTAAACTACAATGCCTGCTTTCTCTTACTATCTCTCTATCAACACTGGAGGCTTTTCGTGTGAATGAGTAGCATTCTCATGAAATTCAAAGCTCAAGGTTGGCTCAATGATTGCCTAGGCTGTTGGAACACTGGTGGAGGCCAATCTAACTTTGCTATTTGTCAAATCATTCCTTGGAGGCACTTATTTAATAAAACAATACTGAAAGCAAGCACTCTAAATCCTACACCGACTATCGCAAGGACCTATCTGGGCCACATCTGTATGTTATGCTAAAGATGCTCCAGGAGACCAGTTTCTGTGAAACTTTGTGCTTCAGGACTGCAGCCAAGCTTTTGGACTTGTCATGCAAACTCCACTGGAGTGGGTGTGGCAGGGACTGAACTCACATCCTTGTGCACACCTATGATCCCAGCACTTGGGAGGCAGAGAAAGGAGGATCTCTGAGTTCAAGGTCAGCCTCAGTTACAGAGTGAGTTCCAGGACAGCCAGGGCTACACAGAGAAACCCTGCCTCAAAAAACAAAAATAAAAAGGGAAAGGTTAACACAGAGGGACACGGTTCTCTCTGTGTTTTTGGAAGTTCCAACTTCATCCTGTGAGAGGTCACACAACAGAACATGAGAAAAACATTTTTCTTTCATATGTTTGGACCACATTTGGCCACAGATTTCCACTTTCCAAATATACAATATTGTGGACATGGTACTGTAGACCTTTGATACAAGAATTCAGGAAGTAGAGGCCGGTAGATCTTTGTGATTTCCAGGAGAGCCAAGTCTACATAGTGAGACTCTGTCTCAAAAAGAAAGCAAGAAAGCAAGCAAGCAAACAAGCAAGCAAGCAAGCAAGCAAGCAAGCAAGCAAGAAAGAAAGAAAGAAAGAAAGAAAGAAAGAAAGAAAGAAAGAAAGAAGAAAGAAAGGGGAAAGAAAAAAGAGGAAGAAAAGAAAAACATAAAACACACTAGTGGAAGCAAATTATTAATTAAGGGGGTATACAGCCTGTGTGTGTGTGTGTATGTTTGTGCATGTGTATGTATGTCTAGACTGAATCTAAGAACAGAATGTTATCTAGAACAGTAATTCTCAACCTGTGTGTCAAGGCCCCTTTGGCAACAATTTATCTCCAAACATATTTACATTACAATTCATAACAGCAAAATTACAATTATGCAGTAGCAACAACATTTTCTGGCTGGGGGCACCACAGCCTGAGGCACTGGGCTAAAATGGGCACAGCATTAGGAAGGCTGAGAGCCACTGTTGCAGAGCATCTCAGCACCGGCTCACCAGTGCCTGCAGTAAGAGAACGGTTTTGGACAGCTTTTTTGTGTATGAGCACCCGGCCTCAGGGAAGACACGTTTCTAAATCTCTCGCCAAAGTGAATCACTGTTTGGTTTCTAAAAACTGCTTTATAGTCCTAAGTTCAAGATGAAACTATTTGTGGAAAATTATGCAAAGGGAGAGGCAGACTCAAGAGTTATGTCCCACAGCAGCGTTGCGACTGTCTGTGTTCTCTCACCTCAGCCCTCAATAGCACTGGTGCCTTGTCCTTGAATCTCTACCATGGCAGATCTAGTGCAGGAGTTGGCACACAGTTGGGAATCAATGCCCACTTTCTAAATGCAATCAATGTCTTAAGGAAAGATCTGTCTGGCAAATGATCTGGGTGGGGTTGCATGTGTGATGAAACTTTCTTAATTCTCTATCAAAGTAGTTCTCAAATTTGTGCCCTTGAAATTCCAAGGATATACATTCACAGACAGCTGGTGTGATAATTCCCCAGATCCCCAGTGGGACCAGGAGCCTAGATTTCGCTATAAGGTGGTTGTCCACAGAGGGGCAGTACAGTGCAGTGGTTTAAAACTCAGGTCCTTTGAACCCCAATGACTGTTTTACTAAGTCTTTAGAATATATGACTCCTCTCCCCAGTATATGAAAATTGGGTCATTCCTGAAGTCCCTCCGCAAAAAATAAGCCATATTATCTGGCAGTAACTAACACAAAAGTGGCTTACTATGTTTTCAATGTCTTAAATAGGAAAATAGCACTTGCCATGCAGAACTTCTTTTTCTATCTATCTATCTATCTATCTATCTATCTATCTATCTATCTATCTATCTATCTATCTATGTTTTTTGAGACAGGGGTTCTCTGTGTAGCCCTGGCTGTCCTGGAACTCACTCTGTAGACCAGGTGGCCTTGAACTCAGATATCTTCCTACCTCTTTCTGCCTCTCAAGTGCTGGGATTGATGTTTTTCTTTTTTAAATATAGTCTTATCAGGAGCTTGGAGAGGAGGCTCTTGTCCATGGTTGAGAGCACCTCCTCACTACCTGTAATTCTAGCTCTGGGGGATCTGATGCTCTCTTCTGGCCTGAAAGTTGCCAACACACGTGGTACACATGTATACATGCAGGCAAACGCACATACACATAATCTTATCAGTCTTCTATGGCTTTTGAATTTTGTGCTATGCTCTACGCTTGCAGGAGACCTAGATTCGATCCTTGGCCCCCACACAGTGGCTCACAGCCATCTGTCACTCTAGTTCTAGTGGATCTGACACCCTCTTCTGACCTTCACTGGCACCAGACACTCACATGATGTACGTACATGCAGGCAAAACATTCATACATAAGAAGTAAAACACAATAGATTAAAAGACATTCTTTTTTTTTTAATTTCTTTTTCTTTTTTAAAGATTTGTTTATTGTATGTATGTGAGTACACTGTCCTGTCATTGTCTTCAGACACACCAGAAGAGGGCATCAAATCCCATGACAGATGGTTGTGAGCCACCATGTGGTTGCAGGGAATTGAACTCAGGACGTTTAGGAAGAGTAGTTAGTGCTCTTAACCACTGAGTCAATTCTCCAGCCCCCTTAAGAATGTCTTGGGATCTGGATGCCCTCTTCTGGTATGTCTGAAGACAGCGACAGTGTACTCACATACATAAAATAAATAAATCTTAAAAAGAAAACATTCTTAAGTAAAAATAGATGGCCACATGTTTTCTTCTCAGGCTTTTCTTATGTTCGGTTTGATCCATCTAGAAGTTATTTTGGCGTAAGGTGTGAAGTTGGCTTCCAGTTTTATTTCCCTGCAGATGGCTACCCAGTCGCTCCAACACCATTCACTCATTTCCTTCGTCAACTTGAAACTGCCACTTCACAATACTCAGAATTGTTACAGAATTTTTTTTTCCTGATTGGACGAGAAGTTGCATTTTTTTTTCACTCCCTGTTTGTGGCTGTTTTTAAACGTTTAAAAAGTTGCACGGAACCATCGGTATGCTATCCTAACAAGCCTTTCTCTTCACTTCATGAATTTGTCATTACCGAGCTCATTTCAGTTTCTTCCTTTGAGTGTACTGCACACAACCTTCAAATATTATGAGCATTTCTTGCTCCCAGCTGTCACTACAGCAAACGACATATGTTAGATTTCCCTAAATCGTCTTGCTGCGCTCTTTGGTAGCTCTCCGGTATACTGTTGATGTCTTCTAGCGAGTTGCTCAAAAGTTACTGTATTTTCGGTGGATTCAGAAGGAGAGCCTGCCATCGCTATTGGGTTTCTTTTTTGGTTTTTCGAGACAGTGTTTCTGTGTAGCCCTGGCTGTCCTGGAACTCACTTTGTAGACCAGGCTGGCCTCAAACTCAGAAATCTGCCTGCCTCTGCCTCCCGAGTGCGCCACCACACTCGCCTTGGGTTCCTTTTCAAGTGAACAATTTCCATTCGAGAAGACGGGCAATGATTCTGTAAAGTAAGCATTTTGAAAAGCTATAGCCTTTTAAAAAACTATCCACGGGAGATAGGTCTGTCCTTCAAAATGTCAACTGTTTTGGAATTTATTCCATTTAAAAGGTTCAAAAAGAATATAGAGGTCGCCCGTATTGGTGGGTCATCTAAGACACTTAAAGCAACCTCTGCAGGTGGTCTTTCAAGTTTTTCATGACTCTGAACTGTCAGTTTCCATCTAAGGGGAAAAGGAAACAGTTTAGAGAGAGGCCTTGCTGGCATCATGGCTGGCCCGGGGTTTCTATAAACAGAACTAAAACCTCGTGTGTTTCTGTAGACCATTTAGAACCACGTTAGGGAGAAAAAAAAAATTACTCTCCATCCCAGAAGAGAGGACCGCAAATGCAGAGTCAGGAGAGAAGGGGGGATGGGAAGGCTGGGTTACCCAGCTAGGTATGAAAACCTTGGAGTGAAAGCGGCCCCAGGCAGGAGGAAAGGGACCCCCATGTTCGACCTCCTCACAGTCCAAGGTCGTCATCTCCTGTCCTTGTCAGCGGCCAAGGCTCTCCCCGTGACTCAGCAACTCCCTTCGCCCAAGGGATGCCCAGACTCTCTTCTCATACCCAAACCTCTCTCCTCAGAGTCCATGTTCCACCACTGCCCTCGCTAACCTCGGAGACCCGAAGACCCCCCACTCCCGCATCCTCCCAGCAGCCCTCACTAGGGCCCCTGCCCCACCCTCCGCTCTCCTTTGTGCTACATTTACCGATGACCCGCAGGGAGCCTTTCCTTGCCTGCTCAGGTTCTCTAGCTAACCTCGAGCCCCACCCCCACAACCTGAGCCCCGCCCACACACACTGGGCCCCGCCTACAGCCCGAGCCCCGCCTACAGCCCCAGGCCCCGCCCATCAAGGGGGCTTGCTCCCGCGGCCCTCATTTGGCGCCAAGCCCGGAGCTGTTCGACGACAGGGCGGGCTGCCGGCCTCCGCGTTCTGGGTCGGCGTTAGAATTCTGGACCGGACGGGAAAGCCGGAGCGGGTGTCGCCTTGAAAATTCTCGGGGAGGCTGTGGGTTCGAGTCGGGGTGAGTGGCGGAAAGAGGAAGCGCGGGAAAAATCTGAGGAAAACTCGACGCGTTGAGAAAGCTTTCCTCTCCGCGCCCTTTCTGTGGTAATTTTTTGGTCGCTTATTGGACTTGGCTTGGTGTCTGTCACCTTCCGCCCAGGCTCTGAGGCGTGGAGGGATTCCGAGACATGGCCAAACCTCCTGTAAATCAAGTCTGACCCAAGCCTTAAGGCCCCCTTCTTGCATTATGAGGGAACTAGGTCGGGCCTGGAAAATGGAGGCCTGGGGTGGGGGGCGACAGAGCCTCGCGCCAGGGCTCACGGGCCCCTGACCGCCTTCTCGTTGCCCCGCTGCTCGCCGCCAGGCCTCTGAGACCGAGACTGGGCACCAGCTTCTGATCCCAGGGTCGTGGTGGAAGTGATGCCAGCAGAGGCAGGCAGGGCCAGTAGATCTGACAGCCAAAGGAGAGGCGATTAGGCGATCGATCTGCGTTGTTCCTCAGGAAGAAGAGTCTGGTATTTAGAGAAATCATGCTAATAGTTAAGAGATGGGCAAGGTGATGCATGTCTGTAGTTCCAGAACTGGGGAGGTGGAGGCAGGAGAATCAAAGAGTTCCAAGCTATGTAGAAGTTAAACACACACACAGACAGAGAAGGTAGAGGCAGGAAATTACTTGCAAACTCGAAGTCAGTCTGTTCTACTTAAGGAGTTTCAGGACAGTCAAGGCTACAGGCAAAACCTTCACTCAAGACTGAAAAAACAAACAAACCCCAGTATTCCAAAAGAGCCTACTAAATACTGTCCTCTTTTTGTACCCAACTATTCGCCACCTTACTAGTTTGTTTCCTTTGTGCTGGCACCCCACACTTGACTTTGACATTAAATGAGGAAACTTGAGGTCAGCCAGGGCTACACAGAGAAACACTGTCTCAAAAAAAAAAAAAAAAGTGTCTGGAGAGATGGCTCAGTGGTTAAGAGCACTGGAAAAGTCCTGAGTTCAATTCCCAGCACCCACATGGTGGCTCATAACCATCTGTAATGGGATCGGATGCCCTCTTCTGGTCTGCCTGAAGACAGCAACAGTGTACTCACATATATAAAAATAAGTAAATCTTTAAAAAAAAAACAAACTAACAGAAACAAAAAGGGGAAACAAACAAAATAAACTAGGGACAATATTATTCAGACTACATTTTATTGTAATGTACACCATCATGTCTATAGCTTCCGAGGATTTTTTTTAAAACTAAGTTATTGAATATTGTTCTGGCTAATTTTTTTTTCAATTTACAGAAGTTATTTATTCACTTTACATGCAGATCTCAGCTTCCCTTCCTCCCTCCCTCTCCTCTCAGTCCCTCCCTCTCACCTCCCCTCCCTCTTCCCCCATCTACCCCTTCTCTTGGAAAAAGGGGAGGCCTCCCATGGACAGGAACCAACCCTAGTATATCAAGCAACAAGACCAAGAGTATCTTCCACTGAGACTACACAAAGCATCCCAGTTAGGTGGGAGAGATCCAAAGGTAGGCAGTACAGTCAGAGATAGACCTGCTCCTGCTTTAGGACGCCCACATGAAGGTCCAGCAACACAACTGCTACATACGGGCAGAGGGCCTAGGTCTGTGCCATTCATGCTCTCTGGCTGGCAGTCCTGTCTCCCTAAGCCCTCATGGGCCCAGGTTAGTTGACTTGAGGTTTTCTTGTGGTGTCCTTGACCCTTCTGGCTCCCTTAATCACTTCTTCCCCTCATCTACAGGAGTCCCCAAGCTCTACTCAGTGTTTGGCTGTGGGTCTCTGCATCAGCTTCTAACAATTGCTGGATGAAGCACCTCTGTGACATTTATGCTAGGCTCCTGTCCGCAAGTATAGCAGAATATCATCAATAGTCTCAGGGCTGGGTGTCCTGGCTAGTTTTCTGTCAACTTGACACCACCAGCTAGAGTCATCTGAAGGGACAGAACCTCATTGAGAAAATGTACCGACAAGATCCAGCCGTAGGGCATTTGATTAATTAGTGATTGATGGAAGCAGGCCTGCTGTGGGCAGGACCACGTGGGCAGAGGATCCTGAGTTATATAAGAAAGCAGGCTGAGCAAGCCATGGAGAACAAGCAAGCAAGCAGCATTCTTCCACAGCCTGTGCTTCAGATCCTAACTCCAGGCTCCTGCCTTGAGTTCCTACCTTGGCTTCCCTCAGTGATAGACTGTGATTAGAGTATGTAAACCAAATAAACCCTCTCCTCCTCCCCAAGTTGCTCTTGGTCAATGTTTTGCACAGCATAGAAAGCAAATCAGAGCTGGGTGGTGGGGGCACAAGCCTTTAATCCCAGTGCTTAGGAGGCAGAGGCAGGCAGATCTCTGAGTCTGAGGCCAGCCTGGTTTACAGAGCAAGTTCTAGGATAGCCAAGGCTACACAGAGAAACCCTGTTTCGAAAACAAAAAACAAAAAAGCAAATTAAGAAAACTACTTCTTAATTAATATTTCTTATTTTCCCAGAATTGATTATTTTACTGCCGCTCTCCTTTCAACATGAAGGAGGATCAAGTTGTGCAGGAAGAATCGGGATTCCAAGATGATGAGGTATTATTAGAATGTTGAAAGTTAGGTTGACATCCAGCCTTTCCACAAAAATCAAGTTTCTTGTTTTTAAGCTACTGTTTTTAGCAACTAAAAGTAGAAATACAGCACACACATAAATGTGTAAAGATTTCTTTGGCAAGGGTGCTAAGTTTAGCTACTTAGCAACTGGCATGAAGGTTTTTTTGTTGTTTGTTTTGCAATGGAAGAGATCTGACCCAATACCTCTTGCTGGTAGGCAAATGTTCTCCCATTGGTTACATCTCCAGTTCCATATGAAAGTAGTTTAATAGTGCCTTACTCCTATCTATGCACAGTGATCCTGGACAAGGATATCAAGATTTGCATTAAATAAAATAGGTCAAATGAAGGCTGGAGAGATGACTCAGCAGTTAAGGTCACTACTCTTCCAGAGGACCAGGTTTTGATTCTTAGTACCCATAGGACAAACTCCAATTCTAAGGATCTGGTGACTCTTTCAGTCCCAGAAGACACTGCATTCATGTGGGCTAGACATCCATGTAAGCAAAACACCCATACAGAAAAAACCCGAAACATTATTTTAAAAGATATGTTCAAGTGTTCTGCTGTTTTGGAGAGTTTATTTTTTTAAGTTAATGGAAGACATTGGAAATGTGATGGGCTACTCCCTAGGACATTCATTGTTGGTGCATGTTCTAAATATGTAACATGCTTGAAAAAGTGATCGGTCTTCAGGCTTTAGAGAAGTAGAATTAAGGTATTATGGAATGACTAGTAAATCAGTATTAGTCACTCTCAAAAATGTGAAATATGTTTTAAATAAAATCTCAAATCCATTCTTTCCGTTTCATTTCATTTAGGAATCTCTGTTTCAAGACATTGACCTGTTGCAGAAGCATGGGATTGTGAGTAACATTTCAGTGCTATAAGTGGTCTGTTCCATTTTCTCAACCTTGTCCTTACCAACCCTGGATAATTCTTTATTTTGTGGTAAAATGGGCTGTCTTAAGTTGTTTAGCAATGTGCCTGGTGTTCCAGAACAATTTAATACTAGTATATGAGAACCAACCCCATGGAGCCAAGAGACTGAATCAAGAAGCAGTCAAACACAAAGTTTTAGAGAATATAAATATGGGGGATTTCCTGGCAGGGAACTCCCCAGATGGCAACAAGCCCATGTAGAACCCCACAAATTGAGTTAGAAGGATATATTGGCTAAGATAAAAAGTGACTTCATCAAAGCTGGAGTACATCTGGTTGATCTGTCAAAGACACACTCCAGGGCCCAGTAATAGTAAAACTCCAGAGACCACTCTAGTGGTTTGGTCTGTTTATAGTGTGCTTGGAAATTATACAAGAAAAATCCCAACCAGTTTTACTCTGGGTATCATGGAGTTACAACTCACAGATATCTTAGTCACATCAAACTGAAGTCATATACCTGGCGTCTACTACATTTATGCCAGTAGTACTCCCTACTTGTGACAACCAAAAATGACTCTAGATACTGTCAAGGACTCCCAGTGATTGAGAACCACTGGCTCAGCCGGAGGTGTTTAGAGCTTCTCTAAGGAAGCCTCTTGTCTTTCCAGGTCTTACACTAGATAGATAGCTTTCTTTTGCAGGAAAGTCTGTTTGTCGAATGGCCAGGGTAAATCATGGTGGCAGAAATGTAGACTTTGGAAGTATGTGGATGTGAACAGCAATCATGGGTTAAAAGTTTGCTGAGGTTGTCTTTTGAAATCTCCATATTAATCTCTTTCCATTGATTTTAGAAAATAGAAGCAGGAGAAAATCCCAGTCTTTTGGTGATGTAGTTATTTGTGTTCTTCAGGAGCAGACGGAAAAATAAACTTTGAAAACTGTAGAGAACATATTGGTAATGAAGTTCTGTAGAAAGAAGGAGCTGAACTGAGGGGGTGAATGTGTGAGAAACTTGTTAGCTTTTCCACCAACAGACTTTTCTTTTTAATTCCTTGCTACATTGCCATGGTCTCACTAACATTCTTGGGAAAATCAGGGCAGAGCCAGAACATTTGGCACCATGCTGGGTATGTTCTACTCTGATATTTCCAGAACATTTGGCTAGGTGGTGGGTGGGTTCCACCTGGTTGCTTGTGTAAAATTAGCATCATGATGGAAAGAGATGGACACGAAGCTCATGACATAGTAGAGAAGACTTTTAGGTTGGCATTTTATCAATCTGCTACGCTCATTCTTTTATTTCAGAACATGGCTGATATTAAGAAACTGAAGTCTGTAGGAATCTGTACCATTAAAGGGATACAAATGACAACAAGAAGAGCCCTCTGCAATGTCAAAGGCCTCTCAGAAGCCAAAGTGGAAAAGATTAAAGAGGCAGCCAACAAGCTTATTGTAAGCCAAGTTCATTCTTTTCTGTTTTAGTTTAGCAGAGTCATCTTTCTCATGAACACTAGAAACTACAGTAGGAACGTGTAAGTTCTTGTAGATAGACTACACAGTGTTATACTCCCATGTTACCTGCTTATTACTTCAACTTCAGAGCCACATTACTTCAGAGTAATTTGTCTCTGGAAAGCTGGGTCAAACATTAAGATACCTAGAACATGGACTGGGCCCAAGTTCCACTCCTAGAATCACATGGTAGAAAGAGACATCATGGTGTGCACCCCTAACACACATACAGTCAAACATATACAGTTAAGGTAGTTAAAATCTAAAGCAGAAGGCCTGTTTTATCTTTCAAAGATACTTGCCATCCTATTAAAGGTGATTATTTTACTAGACTTTACCTTTATACTACTCTGGCTTTTTGTTCCTCTGCCATTTGTTTGGTTTTGCCTGCCTCTGCTTAATTTAGTCTTCTCATATATGCCTATAGCTGCCCTGACAGTCAGTAGTAAAGAATTTACTATTCCCTGGTATAGGCCAATTGAGAAGACAGTCCTGGATTGGAAAGAGACTAGCATCAGTTGGATCTGTGTGTGTGGAGGTGAAATAAATATGATCATGAAAGCCGGGCGTGGTGGCGCATGCCTTTAATCCCAGCACTTGGGAGGCAGAGGCAGGCGGATTTCTGAGTTCGAGGCCAGCCTGGTCTACAAAGTGAGTTCCAGGACAGCCAGGGCTATACAGAGAAACCCTGTCTCGAAACCTCCCCCCACCCCGCAAAAAACAAAATATGATCATGAACATATCCATTGAGGCTACTGGGTTCATAACCTATACCTTCCAGTGGCTCCAAAGATTGCAAGCAATCAGACTGTCAGGGAAAAGCATATAGCCTTTGACCTAAACTCTTCTGTAGAGTTTTGGGGATCATGAGGTCCCTGTTTTTAGTCTGAAAATAGGAATGAACAAAAAGTAGTTACCAAGTATCCCTCTCTACAGAAGACCCAAGGCTTTCTATTTATTTCTCCATGTGTATGCATGGGTCTCATGACCAGAAGTGGCAGTTAAAACAGGAAGGTAACACACAAGTGGCATTGTGGTCTTGAACTTGGAGAGGACCCAGGTGACCACTAGTGCTCTTGCCCAATTGCTTTGTTCTAGACCCACTAAGGCATTGTATCCAGAGTCACTTCCTCAACGGTCAGAATTTCTAAGTAAGTGCTATAGTACTACCCAGGTTTGGGGAATATTGCTTTCTAGCTTCTACACTTTTGTTTTTGTTTTCAAGACAGGGTTTCACTATGTAACCCTAGCTGTCCTAGAACTCACTCTGCAGACCAGGCTACCCTCGGAACTAGGATATCTGCCTGCTTCTGCCTCCCAAGTGCTAGGGATCAAAGGCACACACCACCATGGCCTAGCTAAACATTTTTAAATGTGTGTGTGTGTGTGTGTGTGTGTGTGTGTGTGTGTTAGAGGAGTGAGACTTGTACCTATGACATATAGGTTCTGAGAACAACTTTATACAGTTGATTCTCTCTCTCTTTTAAAGACTTATTTATTTTATTATTTATGTGTGTACTGTAGCTGTCTTCAGACACACCAGAAGAGGGCATCAGATTCCATTACAGATGGTTGTGAGCCACCATATGGTTGCTGGGATTTGAACTCAGGACCTCTGGAAGAGCAGTCAGTGCTCTTAACCTCTGAGCCATCTCTCCAGCCCTGGTTCTCTCTTTTAATTGGGTTCTGGGTTTGAACTCAAGTCAAGGTCAAAGCAAGCACTTTTACCCAGAGTCATTTTACCATTGCCCATGAATGTCTTTAGAATCTAAATCTAAATTTTACATGTGTGTGCTGGTCTGACATGTATGCATACTTGTACAAGTGTGTGGAAACCATAGATATCGTTCCTCAGGCAACATGTACTTGTTTGTTTTTTGGTTTTGTTTTTTGAGGGAGGGGGTCGGGGGGAGGTTTCTCTCATTGGCCTAGAACTCATGAAGTTGGCTAGGCTGGCTAGCCAGTGTGTTCTAAGAATTTACCTTGTCTGTCTCCTACTTCCTGCTTTGTTTCTTTTTTGTTTGTGTGTTTGTTTTTCAAAACAGCGTTTCTCTGAGTAGCTCTGGCTGTTCTGGAACTCACCCTGTAGACCAGCCTGGCCTCAAACTTACAGAGATTCTCCTGCCCCCTCCCCTGCCAACCCCCTCTACCCCTAGTGTGCACTACCTCCTGGCTAACTTACTTTTTTCTTTACATGAGTTCTGGAGACTAAACTTAAGTGTTTGTGCTTGCAAAGCAAACATTTTTTGACTGAACTATCTCCCCAGCCCCTAAATTTCATGAGTGTGTGTGTTATATGTACGTGTGCTTATGCTTGTGTATTCAGACATCCAATGTCTTCCTCTATTCCTCTCCACCTTGTTTTTGAGACGAGATGTCTTACAGAATCTCAGGCCTAGTTTTGGTAGGCTGGTTGGCTAGTTGAGCTCCTGGGAACCACCTCTCTCCATTCCCCAGGGCTGAGATTACAAACACAAACAGCCATACCTAGCTTTTTACATAGCTGCTGGGAATTTCAACTCAGGTTTTCTTGCCTGAATAGCAAGTGTTCTTACTCAGTAAGCCATCTTCCAAGCCTTAAATTTCGTTATTCAAGGAAAAACAAAAGAACACCTTTTATACATCCATAGTCTTATCCTTTCTTGGCTAAAGCTGGGCCTGGGCTTAGTCTTCCCTCCCCCAAGTTCTTCAAAGTATAAGAACCACTGTTACAAGCATGGGCCAGTGCTGGGTGTGGTGGTGCACACCTTTAATCCCAGCACTCGGGAGGCAGAGGCAGGCGGATTTCTGAGTTAGAGGCCAGCCTGGTCTACAGAGTGAGTTCCAGTACAGCCAGGGCTACACAGAGAAACCCTGTCTCGAAAACAACAAAAACAAAAAACAAAACAAACAAACAAACAAACAAAAAGCATGGGCCAACAAAGAAAAAGAATTAACTGCATTTGTGTCTGTTTTCACTGTTATCACTACATCAGCTGTAGCTTGTTAATTCAGCAAATAAGGATGCATCTGCCATGGAAAGATATGAATAGTGAAAACTACAATTTCTGGGATCCTTGAAATGTCTAGAACTCAGGGGAAAATGATGCTATTCATCAATTGAATCATTCAGTAAAATGCTGTCTTGTTTTGTGCCATGAACCTTTTCCATTTATTCTTCAACACAATACTCTACAGACACAATATTATTATCTATATTAGATCCATACTGAATTGTGTCAGATACCCTTTATCATGTGACATAATGAGAATGTAAGATGACTCTTAAGGGCTTTTTAAAAAAAATTTTTTTTAAGATTTTTATTTTATGTGTTTGAGTGTTTTGTGTGAGTGTATGTGCGTGCACATGTGTGTGTGTGTGTGCACATGTGTGTGTGCAGTGTGTGTGCAGAACAGAAGATGGCATTTGATGTTACAGATGGTTGTGAGCTACCATGTGGATGCTAGGAACTGAACCCAGGTCCTCTGGAAAAGGAACAAGAGCTCTTAATTACTGAGTCATCTCTCCAGCCCCAAGCCTAGGTTTCTGCCCATGTTCTGATACACTCTTCAAAGAAGAGCATGCACAAATGATGACCTCGATACATGTATTGCTGGGAGGCGCTTAGCATCCCAATCATCTTAGACTGTTTCTTAATCTCTCCATTGTCTTTCTTTAGGAACCAGGATTCCTAACTGCATTTCAGTACAGTGAAAGGAGGAAGATGGTATTCCATATCACTACTGGGAGCCAGGAATTTGAGTGTGTATTTGTTTTTATCACAACTAAGTACAACCTTTGGAGTCCATGTTTCTTTTTTTTTTTTTTTAATATTTATTTATTTATTATATGTAAGTACACTGTAGCTGTCTTCAGACACACCAGAAGAGGGCATCAGATTTCATTACAGATGGTTATGAGCCACCATGTGGTTGCTGGGATTTGAACTCATGACCTTTGGAAGAGCAGTCGGCGCTCTTAACCGCTGAGCCATCTCACCAGCCCGGAGTCCATGTTTCTTTTCCTGAATCTCATGATTTCTATTGTAGGTAGAAGTAGCTTCCTCCTTTGAAGGAGTTTGTAGTGTTTGTTCCAAAATGAATGTGAGGCAAATTCCAGGCTGCTTTAGGGAACAGATTCCATTTCTGTCTTTCTTTCTCCCCTCCCCTCCCCTCCCCTCCCCTCCCCTCCCCTCCCCTCCCCTCCCCTCCCCTCCCCTCCCCTCCCCTCCCCTTCTCTTCTCTTCTCTTCTCTTCTCTTTCTTTTTTAGTTTTTTGAGACAGGGTTTCTCTGTGTAGCCCTGGCTGTCCTGGATCTCACTCTGTAGACCAGGCTAGCCTCAAACTCAGAAATCTGCCTGCCTCTGTCTCCTGAGTGTTGGGATTAAAGGCGTGCGCCACCACTGCCCGGCCAGATTACATTTCTTACAAGGAATTCACACTCATAAGTCATTTCTAATTTAGCATTTATTTGTCTATGACCTGAAAAACTGTTTACATTTCCTTCCCCTCCATCTTCATTAATGACGAAAGTTTCATTCCACACTTTGGGTTTATTTAAGAATCAGTTGTTACATTGAATATTTTAGAAGAAACCATTTTCTTAGGCCTTACAGGTCTTATGCCTCAGCAGTCCCTTTTCATTTATTAAGATTTCTGACATGTATTGTCATTTCCCCCAAATTGGCTTAATGTGTTTTCCCCCAAATATTTCATCTTTTTTTAAAATTAGGTTTTATTAGATTCTCCTGGCTGATAAATATAGCAGCTCAAGTGATCTTTCTGTTTCCAAGAAGCTGGGGCAACTGAGTTTTGTTTTGTTTTATTTTTTTAATAATAGTTAATTTATAGATTTTTCTCCCAGGCATAGCTCTTCTCTCCCCATCAGCCTATAATTTTAATATATTTATGAAAGAAACTAGATGGTTTACTTTTTAATAGCAGAACAGGCAGGGCTTGTTAATATAGTATAATTAGAGTATAGTGAAGGTTACCAAAGGTGACGCCTAGGTTTTAGGTGTGAAGATCAGGAAACTGTAGATCACAAATAAGAGACTTGCAAGAGGGACAGATTTAGGACCTAAGGCTGAAGTCTGCAAAGTCTAAGCTACTTATTAGACCCAAATGAATGGTAAGTGCACACTCATTTTATTATTATTATTATTATTATTATTATTATTATTATTATTATTATTATTGGTTTTTCGAGACAGGGTTTCTCTGTATAGCCCTGGCTGTCCTGGAACTCACTCTGTAGACCAGGCTGGCCTTGAACTCAGAAATTCACCTGCCTCTTCCTCCCAAGTGCTGGGATTAAAGGCATGCGCCACCACTGCCCGGCTGCACACTCACTTTTAACATCATCATATCACCACTGTACCTAAAACTATTAATTCTTTGTTGTCAGTTATCTTCCCAGAGAGCTCAATTTCCCAACTGTCTTATGGATGACTAGTACAGGGGAGGCAGAGTCAGGAGGATCTCTGTGAATTAAGAGTTAACCTGATCTACATAGTGAGTTCCAGGACAGACAGAGTTACACAGAGAGACCCTACCTCAAAAAGACAGACAGAAAGGAGTTGGGAGGAGTTATAAGATGAAGTAAACCCTTTCCTCTCCAAATTGCCTTTGGTCATGGTGTTTTATGATAGCAGTAGAAACCCTAACTGAGAAAGATATTGCATAGAATGTTAGCAGGTAGAAGAACAACTTCCAGGTTTTGACAGCATATATTTAATTGGTAAGACAATGTTTTAGTGCATTTAATGTTCTCTATGAGGAGAACTAAAGAAGTTATGATATCATTCATCCATTCATTAAATGCAGTAAGTATGTGTTGCTGTACTGAGACCTAGTAGGAATACTTAAAAAGCCTTTGTAGTTTCTATTAGCATGTCTTTGGGGATGCAATCACAAATCAGACAAAGCCTTAAGAGAATAGATTTATATTTGTCTAAGTAAGACAGCAATTTAAATTCAAATTGAAACATTTTGGAGGTTATCCACAAACTTAATGAGGACTCTGCTGATTTCAATTAAGAAAAGGGATTAGAGAGATGGCTCAGTGGTAAAGAGCTGCTCTTACAGAGGGCTAGGTTTGGTACCCAGCACTGACATGGTGGCTTATAACTCACACTTTTAATCCCAGCACTCAGGAGACAGAGGCAGATTTCTATGAGTTCGGGTCTAGCCTGATCTACATAATGAGTTCCAGACAAGCCTGGACTATATAGAGACCATGTCTCAAAGAATATTGAATATTTAATTAACTTTTAGAAATATTATCTATGTACAATTTGAGAAATTTGATTAGTAACAAGACAATTACATTGTGTGTATTTCAGTCTTCCTTAGCATGTACAAAAGCCTGATTTTATCCCAAGAACCACAAAACAAAACAAATTTTTTAATACCAATTCAGAAAAATAATGGACATAATTCCTTACTGACTTACTTGCTCTTGGTACTCAGAAGTAAGAACAGGGCTTATAAATTGCTTTGTTCATCTGCCTGCCCTTCCACAGTAGAACCTGTGATGTAAATAGTGTCATTTCTTTCAACTATGAATTCCTGTTCTTCTTGTATAGATAGACAAATCATATGTTACTAATTATACAAATTTCATGTCCTTTGTTTGTTTTTTGAGACATAGTCCTGGCTGTCCTAGAACTCACTATGTAGACCTTGAACTAACAGAGTCCCCTTGCCTCTGCCTCTTTAGTACTGATATTAGACATGTGTGGCCATTATACCCAGTCCATCTTCTTTCTTGATATCTGTATTTATACTCTGTCACCAATACTTCATATCTGTTTTCAGTAAATTACTAGGAGGTGGCATTGAAAGTATGGCAATTACAGAAGCTTTTGGAGGTAGGTAGAACCTTAATAGTTTTCTGTGGAATGATATATGTATGTCTATGAAAAATAATAAATAAGTTCCTATTTGTGAACTTTTGATAAAGGGTCAATTATTATAATGCAGGATCATTCCAAGCTAAAATAAAAATACATATAAACATTAGCATAGTTCCTATTAACATTTTTCTTACTCTTATCTCTGGTTACTATATAAAGAAATTGAATTTTTTCTTATTCCCTCAAAAGGTAATCAAATAGTAAGGTTGTTCTTTTCTTTTTAGGCAATACATTACATGAATATAGAAAATAGATTTTTCTCAGTTTATAGCATATATAATATGATGTGTACACGAGTGAATGCTGTGTGTGTGTGTGTGTGTACATGCAGGGTCTTATGGTGTGGCCCTGACTAGCCTGTAACTCTTGCCTCCCAAGTGCAAATATTAAAGGCCTGCATCACCACACCTGGCTTATATACTGTATTTTTACAAATAATCCATGTACAGCTGTTTTACATGATGAATCTTGATAATCCAATATTTATAGTCTTAGAAAACCAATTGTTGGAAGCTGGAGAGATGGCTCAGTGGTTAACAGCACTGACTGCTCTTCCAGAGGTCCTGAATTCAATTCTCAGCAACCACATGGTGGCTCACAACCATCTGTAATGGCATCCGATACCCTCTTCTGGTCTGTCTGGAGACAACTACAGAATATTCACATACATTAAATAAATATTAAAAAGAAAACTAAATGCTTTTTGTTACTATCTCTGTTGACTTGAAGTAAATTTGGTTTCTATTATTTCTACTGACTCAATATTAGCAATTTCTTTTATTATATATTGCTTATAAGCTTATTTTAAAGAGATTTATTTATTTATTTATTTATTTATTTATTTATTTACTTATTATATGCACAGTATCCTGCCTACACATCAGAGGAGGGCACTAGATCTCATAGATCGTTGTTAGCCACCATGAGGCTGCTGAGAATTGAACTCGGGACCTCTGGAAGGTCAATGATCTCAACCTCTGAGCCATCTCTCCAGGCCGCTTACGAGCTTTTTAGAAATTTAAACTCAGTGGACCCAAGTGATTAGTTGGGAAGTTTTCCTATGGAGAACATTTGCTTCTGATGGCTACTAGGGATGCCACTATTCAGGATCACATCAGCTTTTCCTTGAGGGTCTCAGCACAGTGAGGGAGCCTGGCTGTCCTTCCTGTGGTCAGGTCTGAATCCTAAACAGTTTTGTTGGGGAGGATGAATTTTTTTGTCTCTCACTTTTGGTATTCATACATGTAGTATCCTTTTGTGACAGGAGGTCCTCAGTGAGATCTCTTGTGGAGTACTGGAGATTGAATCTGGTACCTTGGGCTTTTAGACAAGTGTTCTACCACTAAGCAACATTCCTAACCCTATGCAGTGTTATTTTTGCTTGTTTAGTGAAAGTATCTAAATAATAAAACTTCTAAACGTTCCTTTTTCTAAATTTCACAGAATTTCGTACTGGAAAAACTCAGCTGTCTCATACCCTCTGTGGTAAGAACACATCCTAAAATCAGCAATACAGCAGTGGTAGAGCATTCACTGACTAGAGCTCTGCTGCACTTTACATGGCTGTATTGCAGTCTTAGCCATTTTTCAAGGAAACAAAATCTCAAGAGGTTGTGCACACAGACAATTGTTACAGATGGTTTTGGAATGTGTGTTGAGGTCGTGTTGTCAGTCCTGTACGAGGACATGAGTGGAAGTACAGAGAAGGTAAGTGGTTTATGAATGGATTGGCAGGGGGCACCCAGTGGGTCAACTTCATCCTGTCTATATTTTCTGTCTTTTTAAAAAACACAGCAAGAACATTAAATTTATTGAATACTAGAATACTGTCTGGGGTGAATTCTGTCCAAAGAGAAGAGTAAAATTAATTTTGGGGCCTATCAAGATGGCTCAGTGGGTCAAGGCACTTGCCTTCAAGCCTGAGAAACCCTAGAACCCCCATGGTGGAAAGAGAGAGAGTCATCTCCTGCAAGTTGTCCTCTGACTTCACAGATGTGCCATTGCATCATGTGCCCCTAAAATAAATACATACACAAGTGAATATAATTTGGGGGTTTTGGTTGGTTGGTTTTTTTGAGAGGTCTTATTATCTAGGTAGCTCTGGCTAAACTGAAACCTGCTGTGTAGACTAGGCTCACCTCAAATTCACAGAGACATCTGCCTGCTCCATCTCCCAGGTGCTGGGATTAAAGACATGCGCCACCACATCTGGGAAAAATAAATTTTTAAAAGAAGTAAATATATAATTTTCTTCTAAAATAAACAAATTCCTTATTAATAAAGATTTTATTTGTATTTCTTTCACTTAAGTAAAAGGAACCAAGGAAGTGATTAAAAGGTTCTGATGTTTACCCTAAAATCATCAGTGTGAATGTGGATATATACAAGCTAGCACAACACACAAACACACAAGAAAAAAGTTAGAAGTAGACTGTATTCTAGAATCAAATGGCCTCAGCTCTACCACTGATAGCTGATAACTGGGCAAGTTGTTTTACCCCTTAATTGTCCTCATTGTAAAACTGAAATAATGACAGTGCCAAATCTTGGGGGAATTTTGAAAAGTAAGTGAAATAGTGTGTGTGTGTGTGTGTGTGTGTGTGTAGTATAAAGTAATTATGTAAACTACAGCAGGATAATACATATGAGTTGGGGATATAGCTCAGTTGATAAAGATGTCTAGCATACATCCCCAGCCCCATATAAACCATCTTAAACCTATATAATATTTATATAGAGGTAGATCAGACTTCAAGGTCATCCTTAGCTACATAGTAAGTAGGTTAGATGCCAGTCTGGAATACATGAGAACCTGTCTTAAAAAAAACAAAACAAAAACAGAAAACCAAATGCTTGGGCTGGGGAAATGGCTCAGTTGAGAAAGTGTGTGCTACATAAGTGTGAAGACTTGAGTTTGCATCTGTAGTACTTTTTACAATGCTAGGGCACTACAACACATACATATAATCCCAGTGTTGGGGAGACTGAGGCAGGATAACTCCTGGGCTTTGCTGGCCAGCCAGGCTACAAAATCAGCAAGTTCCAGGTTCAGTAAGAGATGGTATCTCCCTGGGCCTGGTGGCACATGCCTTTAATCTCAGCACCTGGGAGGCAGAGCAGGCAGATCTCTGTGAGTTTGAGGTCAGCCTAGTCTACACAGCTAGTTTTAGTTTAGCCAAAGCTACCTTAGATAGTAAGACATCTCAAAAAAACCAACCAACTAAAACCCCCAAATTATTTTTACTTATGTATGTATTTATTTTAGGGGCATATGATGCAAAGGCATGTGGACATATATGTACACACACATAGGAAGTACATACATACATATATATATACATACATGTACAAAGTAAATGCATTTAAATATTGACAACAATTGAAAGGTAACTAAGTTATTTAGCATAAATTATATATTTATGTTATGAAAGTTAAATTAGTAACATTTAAATTCTAATTCTGTTTATTTGGGAGAATTGACTTTAACAAATATTTCCCATTGTGAGAGACATTGAAACTCTCAGTTGAATTATTATTATCCTGAGTCGTAGTTAAAGTTTTATTGCTGTGAAGAAACACCATGATCATGGCAACTCTGTTTGTTTGCTTGCTTGTTTGTTTTGAGACAGGGTTTCTCTGTGTAGCCCTGGCTGTCCTGGAACTCACTTTGTAGACCAGGCTGGCTTCGAACTCAGAAATCTGCCTGCCTCTGCCTCCCAAGTGCTGGGATTAAAGGCGTGTGCCACCATGCTCGACAGATCGTGGCAACTCTTATAAAAGAAAATACTTAATTGAGGCTGGCTTACCATTTTCAGAGGTTTAGTCCATTATCATTGTAGCATGAAGCATGGTATGCAGGCAGATATAGTGCTGGAGCTGAAAGTTCTACATTTTGATCTGCAGGCATCAGAAAGCATTTGTGTACCACACTGGGTGTAGCTTGAGCATGTATGACCTCAAAGCCCACCTCTCCAGGATTCACTTCTCCAACAAAGCCACAACCCCTATAGTGCCACTCCCTATAGCTAAGCATTCAGACACATGAGTCCAGGGGAGCCATTCCTATTCAAACCACCACATCCTGGCAGAGTACTTACTTCTGGTTACTGAGGTGGAACTACAGCTATCTTTTTAGAAGCCATTAGGTCATTGTTCTTTGTTAAGTTTACTAGAGTTGCAACCAACATAAAATTAATGTTTACTTATATATTTATTTTTGCAAAGCTTGTTCATTCCTGTTGATATTAATTTTTTATTGTTCCCTAGTGACAGCTCAACTTCCAGGAACAGGCGGCTACTCAGGTGGAAAGATTATCTTCATCGATACAGAAAATACTTTGTAACCCTTTTATTTAAACAAGTCCTAAGGCAGTATTATAAAACAGTATTACTACAAAAGAGTGCCTTGATAGATGGGCTTTGTAGTGATCCTAGAAACCAATGATAATGACAAGAGCCAAGGGGATAGCAGTGCTGACCGAGTGCTCACATCACTGTTTGATTTACTTATCTATACCTATACATAATTTGATGAAAAGTGACAAAACAAATACATGAGATAAAATTGTATCTTAATCATTTTTAAAACTTCATATCCAAAGATTTTGCCTTAAGTAGAGGGAAAGACTGAAGAGCTTAAGCATACAGAAGGAAAAGGTCAGAGCTGTTTGGGTCACAGAGGGCATGACAGTGTAACTGATATAAAATTATTCTAGAATAGTTATCCAGAAAGGTGATTTGGGTCTAAGACATGAAGGACTTTGAAACCAGATGATGGGTGTCAATTAGATATTCTTTCAAAAATCTAGGAAAAAAGGAGATTTTTATCTATGTTGGAAGCAATAAGAACAAAAAGCTGGGTGTGGTAGTACACACTCAGGAGGCAGGGGCAAGCTGATCTCTGAGTTTAAGGCCAGCCTTGTCTACAGAGTAAGTTCCAGGGCAGCCAGGGCTATGCAGAGAAACCTTGTTTCAAAAATCAAGCAAATGAAAGGAACAAAAAGAATAGAACAGAAAACATTAGCAAGGGAACTGCAGACAAAGGAAAGCAGCTTGAGAAGCATGTCCTGACTGAAGTGGTATTGAGGACAACCAATGTTTCTTGGCAGTGTATTGAACATGATGGGCACAAATGACAATGGGAAATTCTGGGAAAAGGGGAGAGTCAGAGATGTAGATGAATTAGAGAGGGTAGATAAAACTTTGATGTGTGTTTGTATTTATGAAGAGGACTAAAACTAAAGTACAGTCAGAGGAAGGAAGGAAGAAAGGAAGAAAAAGAAAGAAGAAGGCAAGCGAGTGTGAAATGTAAAAGAATGAGGTAGCTCACTGGAGTTGGGAGTTGGTTCCAGGACATATTTACAGTGGAGTCTGGGATGATGGAAGCCTCTTGCAAGGAAACAGCAAGTGAGGGAAGTAGTGTATAAACTGGATGGAAACTGATTTGAGGAGGTACCAGGTTCAGAAGATGTAAGATCTGCACAGCTTCATTAAGCAAGTGACAGTGAAACTCAGCCTGCTTCACCAGGCTTATTTCTCACCATGTGATGTCTTACTGAATCACACAAGTGGTTAAGCATCTCCTATCAAGGCCTAATCTTTCTGATTTTTTTGTGATTACCCAATTCAGAAAATCTTGGTCTTCCAGAACTATTGTAGAAATAATTATAAGAAACACTCCTGTGAAAGAAAAACACGCCAAGAGAGATTTCAGCATGTGGAGAAATCTGGGCATGAGAAGTCTCTGAAGGAACCTCCTACTTTGAGAAGGGAGGGTAGGATGTTTAGAGCTGTTAGCAAGAGGGGTGCAGCTGGAGTTGAGCTAGGTGTAGAAAGAAGGACCTCAGAGAGGGAGGAATGGCTCTTGCAGATTAGCAATCTGGATTTTATCAAGACAGGAAGACAATAGTTAGGAGCAAAGGGGAATTCAGGAGGGAAATCTCTTATGTTATTCTCTTGGGGTTTCACAACCTATACTGCTGTCTTTTGTTACTTTTCTTACATGTCTATTTTGTCTTTGTATGTTTTAAGCTTACCTAGGGCATATGACTCTTAAAACTTTCTACTATTAATGGGTTAGTATGGTCAACAGTATATACTTGTAGATTGATTTTTTTTTTCCCCTCAGTGTAAGCCCAACTCTTAAATTTGTGTTCAGATAGAATCCATGGTTTATAGACGCTGACATGAACACTTTTGTTGCCTCTTGCCTAGGATGTATAAGGGGTTTAATACCTAACAATGGAGTTTAAAAAAAGAAAGATAAACCCAGGAGTGGTGGCACACACCTTTAATCAAAGCATGGCACATGCAGGCAAATCTCTAAGTTTGAGGACAGCCTGGTCTGCAGAGTGAGTTCTAGGACAGCCAGGGTTACATAGAGAAACCTTTGTCTCAAAACAAACCAACCAAGTGAAATAAATGAATACATAAATAAATAAAAATTTTGAAAGAATGGCCTTGCTTCCCAGTAGCTAATAGTGTTTTATAAGCAATTAAAACAAGAGTGAAATGAAACTGCAGACAGGCAGGTCTTGTTTCTTCATTTTACTTGTAACATTGTTAGCCACTAAGGATCAGACAAGAAAGTGGAATTGCTTTCTGTAGTTTACCAGTTAGTGATTATGAGCATCTTCCACCTTTGGGGGTAGAGGGATTTGTCTCCACCAGAACTTTCTAATTTCAGAAAGCTACCACCTCCTTTAGAAGGTGTATAAAAGTCAAAACAAAACAAAACAAAAACCCTCCTTCGATCCTTCCCTTTTAGACCCTTGAGGTTATTTTTTGACCCTTCACATGGTTAAATTTATCAATTTTTTTGCTCTATTTTATTTGTAGAATGCTAAACTATTTCATTTTGAGCCAACGAAGAATTTGAAGTGACTTGAATATAACTCATGACATTAGTGTTCTAGAATCAGTCTATTTTTATAGAGCTGAGAACAAAAGAGACTCAAACCTTAGTTTCTAGTTTTTCTATTTAACTATTCTGTAGCATAATCCTAAGTTAATTGTCAAAACTCTGTCAACGTCCTTATAAAACGAGGACATCACAACAAGCTTCTAAACTTATTTTAAAAATTATATACCTTAATATTTAATTTCTGATTTACCATATCTGTGACACCTACCATTATGTAAGGTGTTTTGAAGCAGTTATGAAAAACAGCTCTGGCGGTTTCTTAAGTAATTAGTAGCATCCAGAATGCCTTTGCAGATGCGCTGCTGTTATGTCTCAGTTGCTTTACTTGCTCACAGTGCTACCTCTTGTAGCTATCTAAACTTTCTTTGGAATTGGTTTATTGCATCCTTAACCTTGACACACTCCAGCCGTCCAGATCGCCTTCGGGACATTGCTGACCGCTTCAACGTAGACCATGAAGCAGTACTGGACAACGTGCTCTATGCACGTGCCTATACTAGTAAGAGCCCTGTGCAGTTGCATGCTTGGGTTATGGGAAGGTTAAGGCATAGACAATTACCCTAGTTTACCATTTGATGATACAACATTTTCACCTGTTTTCCCTGTTTTATTTAAAAGTTTTACAAATTAGTCTTCAAATATTATCATCTGTTCAGTTCTCAAGGTACTCATATGCCTTCAGATTTTTTTTTTATTTGTTGTCTCTGAAATGCAGAGTAACAGTCAGCTATTTTTCCTACTTGATGCTGGCATTGAACCCAAGGTTTCTCATACTCTAGGTATGTAGTATAGCACTGAACTAAAGCTCCCTAGAACAATATCTTTTTGTCTAAGCTGCTGTTTGCCACATATGGTCAAGCAGAGTTTGCAGTCCTATTTAGTAAAGTGATAAATAGTCAGGAGAAAAGAAGAGATCTGTCTGCCTGGCACCCAAAGTTACACACATGAGCACAGCCTCTGCTTCCAGCTTTTATGACATTTTCTCTTTCCCCTCAGGTGAGCATCAGATGGAGCTACTTGATTATGTCGCAGCCAAGTTTCATGAGGAAGCTGGCATTTTCAAACTATTGGTATGAGTTTTTAAATAATGTTCACTGGTAGAGCTATTTAGCATATTATTCTATTCTGCTTAAATAGACATCTTCCTTCAATTTAAAAATGTGTATTTGGTTTTATGTTACTCCAATGTAGATCATTGACTCAATAATGGCACTTTTTCGAGTGGATTTCAGTGGCCGTGGGGAATTGGCTGAACGCCAGCAAAAATTGGCCCAGATGTTGTCACGACTCCAAAAAATCTCAGAAGGTAGATCTTTAAAATAAAATGGCACTGTCACATAGCATCTGTAGACTCTGTTTGCTATAGGATGCTTTGCGGAGAAGCTCAGAAGGATGTCAGAAGCATAACATTTTTAAATTACTTCTATGAGGATACAGTTATTTAAACTAAAAGTGATTCTGCTAGAAATAGTAATAATGATGACTTTAATAATTTTTATTATTAATAAAATAAACTGGGCATGATGACACACACTTTAATCCCAGCACTTAGGAGGCTGAAGCAGGAAGATCTCTGATTTGAGGCTAGTCTGGTCTACAGAGCAGGTTCCAGGACAGCCAGAGCTACACAGAGAAACCCTGTCTCAAAACAAAACAAAACCTAATAGGACCAGAGCTTGTTTATAAAAGTGAACTCATGGAGGGATGTTCCTAAGCTGAAGTCCAAACAATGAACCTTGTGGTTTTATTGCCCTTCTCTTAGTTTCTTAATTTTATTTTTTGATGCAGAATATAATGTTGCTGTTTTTGTGACCAATCAAATGACTGCAGATCCAGGAGCAACTATGACGTAAGCCATTGTTTTGTATTTACAGAGATTACTATTAAAAGATTACTGTATAGATTAAAACCACTTAGAAATAACCAACCTTATGCACAGTGTTATCCTAGCACTTGGGGGATGATCCTAGGTGGATGGTGAATTCAAAATCAGATTGGGTGATGTGAAGCTTCATCTCAAAACAGCAGCAATAATAATCAGCCTTGATATGGGCACATGTATTGTAGATCACTTCATTATAGAGTGTGCTGTCGCTTCATAACTGCACATGGCATTTATTTGTTACTTAGGACCTATTTTTTTCTGTATTCCTTAGAGAGTAAAGCAGCATTTTAATCAGTAACTAGGGGCCCCATTCTGGTCTAAGACAAAGGGGTATTGAAAAACAATAAGACAAAGATCTTAGGGGCTTGAAAAACGGTGCAGCAGTATAAAACACTGTTCTTGCAGAAGGCCTGGGTTTAAAATCCCAGCACCTATGGTGGTGGCTCACAACTATTCATAATGCCAGTCCCAGGGAGTCCAACCCCTTCTGACCTCTGCAAGCACCAGGCATGTACGTGGTGTACATACATACATACATACATACATACATACATACATACATACGTAAAAGCGAAATACTCATACATGTAAAATAATCAAAAAGAAAAGAAAATTATCTTAGTAATTAAAAGCTTACATTATATAAATAAACATATATAAATAAAAGAAACATTAAAAGGCTGTTATATTAAAAACAAAAAAATCGGCTTTTGATTAGATAGATACAAGAGACATCTTTTTGGAAAAAACACAAGAGAAGTCTGCTGCTCTTGGAAACAATGTCAGTCATACAAAGCATATTCAGAATTTACTGAAGTATTTGCCCACATACAAGAGTACAATGGTTCTCTGAAAGATGGCAAGGAATAGAAAACAAAGAGAACTAAAATAAGATTGTGAAAGCATAACATTCAAAGAACGTTTGGATCACTATCCAGAAGGTTTGGGTATGAGTTGAATAGCCCTGAGTTCATAATAACTTTCAAAAGCTTTTCTACATTTTACTCAGACAACTTTTTTTTTAAATTTTTATTAGATATTTTCTTCATTTACATTTCAAATGCTATCCCAAAAGTCCCCTACACCCTCCCCCTGCCCTGTTCCCCTAACCACTTACTCCCACTTCTTGGCCTTGGCATTCCCCTGTACTGGGGCATATAAAGTTTGCTAGACCAAGGGGCCTCTCTTCCCAATGATGGCCAACTAGGCCATCTTCTGCTACATATGCAGCTAGAAACACGAGTTCTGGGGGTACTGATTAGTTCGTATTATTGTTCCACCTATAGGGTTGCCGACCCTTTCAACTCTTGGGTACTTTCTCTAGCTCCTACATTGGGGGCCCTGTGTTCCATCCTATAGATGACTGTGAGCATCCACTTTTGTATTTGCCAGGCACTGGCAAAGCCTCATACGAGACAGCTATATCAGGGTCCTTTCAGCAAAATCTTGCTGGCATATGCAATAGTATCTGGGTTTGGTGGCTGATTATGGGATGGACCCCCGGGTGGGACAGTCTCTGGATGGTCCATCCTTTCGTCTTAGCTCCAAACTTTGTCTCTGCAACTCCTTCCATTGATATTTTATTCCCTATTCTAGGGAGGAATGAAGTGTCCACGAGTTGGTCTTCCTTCTTGATTGTCTTGTGTTTTAGAAGTTGTATCTTGGGTATTCTAGGTTTCTGGGCTAATATCCACTTATCAGTGAGTGCATATCAAGTGTCTTCTTTTGTGATTGGGTTACCTCACTCAGGATGATATCCTCCAGATACATCCATTTGCCCAAGAATTTCATAAATTCATTGTTTTTAATAGCTGAGTAGTAGTACTCCATTGTTTAAATGTACCACATTTTCTGTATCCATTCCTCTGTTGAGGGACATCTGGGTTCTTTCCAGCTTCTGGCTATTATAAATAGGGCTGCTATGAACATAGTGGAGCATGTGTCCTTATTACCAGTTGGAACATCTTCTGGGTATATGCCCAGGAGAGGTATTGCTGGATCTACTGGTAGTACTATGTCCAGTTTTCTGAGGAACCACCAGACTGATTTCCAGAGTGGTTGTACAAGCTTGCAATCCCACAGCAATGGAGGAGTGTTCCTCTTTCTCCACATCCTCGCCAGCATCTGCTGTCACCTGAATTTTTGATCCTAGCCATTCTGACTGGTTCTCAGACAACTTTTTAACCAGAGAAAAACTTCACATTAGCATAATGTACATGCTGCATTCACTTAGGTTTACCAATGGTTATTGTATCCTTGGGACACACGCTCTTTCTCTTCCCCCCTCTTCTTCCTCCTCCTTCTCTTCTTTTCCCTCTTTCTCTCCCTCTCCCTCCTTTTTTCCTCCCTCCCCACCCCACCCCACCCCCGTCTGTGTGGTGGTTTGAATAGTTATGGCTCCCATAGACTTAAGTTTGAATGCTTGGCAATAGGAGTGGCACTATTAGGAGGTGTGGCCTTGATGGAGGAGGTGTGGCCTTGTTTGAGGAAGTGTATCACTGTGATGGAAGGCTTTGAGGTTTCTTATGCTTGAGATCTGCCCAGTGTGGCACACAGTCTCCTGGTGCCTGTAGATTAAGACATTGAACTCTCAGCTCCTTTCTTCAGCACCATGTCTGCTTGCATGCCACCATGTTTCCCACCATGATATTAATAAGTTAAACCTCTGAACCTGTAGGCCAGTCCCAGTTGTTTTCCTTTATAAGAGTTGCTGTGCTCATAGTGTCTCTTCACGGCATTAAAACACTAAAACATTCTCTTTTATTTTATTTATTTATTTATTTATTTATTTATTTATTTATTTATTTATTATATGTGAGTACACTATAGTTGTCCTCAGATACTCCAGAAGAGGGCATCAGATTTCATTACGGATGGTTGTGAGCCACCAAGTGATTGCTGGAATTTGAACTCGGGACCTTTAGAAGAGCAGTAAGCCCTCTTAACCACTGAGCCATCTCGCCAGCCCTAAGACATTCTCTTATGTATACGCATGCTAACATGCATATCTGTGAAATCTTTTTTTCTATGTACATACTCACAGTCATGTGCTGAAAAATATTGACATATATCCTATTTGTGTGAACCATTTGAGAATTGTCTGGGTTTTTTTTTTCTGATTGTTGAGTCTTATTTGTAGACATTAACATCTTATCACTTAATTCTTCAGTATATGTCTTCTAAGAGCAAGAACATTTCCCTTCATAATCACAGTACAATTAACACATACTGTTTAACATCAACAATGATGCTATCTAATATCCAACTTTCTGTAGTTGTTCTGATAATGCTCATTATAATTGTGAAGACTTGTTTTAGGCTCATGGTCCTCAACAGAGGGCATGCTATATATGTACTTGTTGAGTCTCTATAGTCCTTTAATCAAAATAGCTCCTCGGCCTTGTTACACTTTTATGACAGTGATAATTGGTTTAATTTTTTAAGGTTTATCTTTGAATCACGTGCATATGTGTATGTCTGTATGTGGGCATGTGTACATGAGAGTGCAGGTGCTTATGGAGTCCAGAAGGGGGTGTAGGATCCTACAGGAGGCTTATGAGCCTACAGCATGGGTGTCAGGAACAGAATTCAGGTCCTTTTCAAGAGCAGTATGCGTTCTTAGCTAATGAGCCATCTCTCCAGCCCTTTGTGACATTAATATTTTTGAACAGCAGGCTAGCTATTTTCAGTATCTTTCAATTTGAAGTTGCTTAAAAATTTTTTAAAACTTTTTTGACTTACGTACACATACACACATACACACACACACAACTTGCAGAAGTAAGCTCCCTCTTTCCCCATATGGATTCTGCATATTAAACTCTGACAGGTTTTGTGGCAGGTGACTTTATTTGCTGAGCCATCTAGCCAGCCCTGACTGTTTTTCTCATTATTTTAAATGTAAAATGCTTTTGATAGGAAAACTTCGTAAGTGATATTAGACCCTTCTCAGTGTGTCATGTTAGAAGGCACAACATGGCAGTTTACCCCATTATTAAGATGTTAAATTTGACCAAGCATGGTGGTACACACCTATAAACCTAGCACTCAAAAGGCAGAAGTAGGCAGATCTCTATGAGTTTGAGGCCAGCCATCTTACATAGCAAATTCCAGGCCAGATAAACCTGTACAGTGAGACCCTGTCTCAAAAAAAAAAAACAACCAAAAAAACAAAACACCCAAGATTTTTGAGTCAAGTATGGTGATGCATACTTTTAATCCAAGCACTTAGGAGGAAATGAATAGATCTTTATAAGTTCAAGGTCAGCTGGCTCATCTATGTAGTGAGACCCTGTCTAAAACATAGCAAAACAAAAAAACAAAAAACAAAAACTCCAGCCAACTGGGCTGGAGAGGTGGCTTGGTGGTTAAGAGCACTAACTGCTCTTTCAGAGTACCTGGCTTCAATTCCCAGTACCCACACATGGTGGCTCACAACCATCTGTAATGACAACTTATGCCCTCTTCTGGTGTGTCTGAAGACAGCAACAGTATACTCACATACATAAATAAATAATTCGCTGGGTAGTGGTGGTGCACGCCTTTAATCCCAGCACTTGGGAAGCAGAGGCAGGTAGATTTCTGCATTCAAGGCTAACCTGGTCTACAAAGTGAGTTCCAGGACAGCCAGGGCTATACAGAGAAACCCTGTCTCAAAAAAAACCAAAAAACAAAAAACCAAAACACAACAACAAAAAAACCCATAAATAAATAATTCTTTTTTTTAAATTTTTTATTAGGTATTTTCCTCATTTACATTTCCAATGCTATCCCAAAAGTCCCCCATACCCACCCCCCCACTCCCCTACACACCCACTCCCCCTTTTTGGCCCTGGCGTTCCCCTGTACTGGGGCATATAAAGTTTGCAAGTCCAATGGGCCTCTCTTTCCAGTGATGGCCGACTAGGCCATCTTTTGATACATATGCAGCTAGAGACAAGAGCTCCGGGGTACTGGTTAGTTCATATTGTTGTTCCACCTATGGGGTAAAATAATTCTTTAAAAAGAAAAAAGAGCCTGTGAGAGTCACCCGCACACATACAGAATTCTCACACCCAGGACCATTAAAAAATTTCAGCCAACTACTGTTTGAGAGAAATGTTGTTTGTAAGAGTTCTTCATTAGTAAAGCCACAAAAACACCTCCTCGGAATTTAGTAATCTGTTTGTGATGCTCACACAATGTGATTACATGTTTTGCAATCAGCTTTCGCCATTTATTTTAGCAACTGTCAATAATTCTTAACTAAATTCACCACTACTCCAATGTTGCAAGACAAAGTGATTTTACTTTAAACCAAGGGAATTCTTCTATTATGTGTATATAAATGAGACATAAACGTATATACTAGCAGATACTTAATAACATTAGTGCAAACTTCTCTAAGTTGTGTTGAAATGAATGTGCCTCTCTTTAGGCATTTATTTATTTATCCATTTATTTTTATTTAATGTGTATATTTGAGTGCCTGCATGTAAGTATGTGCAGCACATGTATCCTTGGGGCCAGATGGTGCCAGGTGGAGCCAGAAGACAGCACCAGATCCCCTGGAACTGGAGTTGCAGGTAGTTGTATGCCACCATGTGAGTGCTGGGAACCAAATTCGGGTCTTCTGCAAAAGCAGCCAATGGTCTTCATCACTAAGCTGTCTCTCCAGCCATCTTCAGTCATTTAAAATTTTACCTTTGCACACTGCTGCATCTTTTGCATTTCGATTTATCTTTCACCCTTCAATTCTTTTTATGAGTATTCTCTACTTAGCTAAAGGGGAAAAAAACTAATGTGGAGCAAAACGAACTATGTAAATAGTCAAAAGAAAGTTAAAATAGTGAGGGAACTAAGAGTAGCTTATTGGTAGGATGTGTGGTTAGCAATGTGGAAAGCCTTAGGTTCATCTCCTTGCTTTAAAAAAAAAAAAGATTGAGGAGAAAACTAACTATTCATTAGTTCAAATATTACTGAAAACCTACTAGGTAACGAGAGTCTGCGAATTCATTAGCAAACTAAAAAAACAAAAACCTTTGTCTCGATAAAAGAGAAAGATAAATGGTATTTGTTTAGCTATTTAACTCAGTACTTTAACGTCTTGGTATGTCCCCTATCACATCATCTGTAGTGTAGTCCCTGGAGGCTTAAAGCAATCTTTTCTCTATGGAGTGTCTTTTGTATACAGGACATGAAGTACTTCACAAAGAGATTAATTTTAAACTAACGAGAAATGGAAGATTTTAAAGGCTCACTTTAAAAAGAGAAAATGACTCATTGGCTCAGAGGGAGGAAGTGGGTTGCATTCAGATAAAACAGTACAAGTTAAAGAGCACTGTTCTCTCTTCAGGTGTGGGGAGGGAGCACTGAGGAGGCCCAACTGTCACTCTTGAGTTACAAGGCAAAAGAAATTAGGTCAGATAGAGGTTCTTTTCTCTTGTATTTGTAAAAAGTTTCAAAAAGAGTAAAATCATATTGAGATTCCTCAGATGAGACAGTGAAGGGAGACTTGTGAGGCGCTAGAAAGGAACTAACTGGAGAGGGAGACAGCACAGTCTACAGTGAAGAGAGCTGAGCAGAGAGAGAGCCTGCCAAGGGAACCAAGCCTAGGATTTTTGCAGTGTACATCTGCTGTGAGAAGTCTTTTCCACCTAGCTGAGCAGTAAGGAAACAAGGATCACTGTGATTAGTATGTTCTGTTGTATATTAAATTATAACAGTACAGATTAAATACATGCTTCATATAAAACACAAAATTACCATATCTAGATGAAAAATGGGGACAGTTTTAAACTAACGGCTCTCCAATGCTATTAGAAACCCTCCCCTAAAGGAAATATCTTTGTTTCTTGGTGTTGAGAAACTCCAAGCTCAGCTCGCCTGGAGCCTGTCAGAGAAATATCACTATAATTGGTATGGATCCCCAAGTACACTGACAATAATTGAGGCTTGTATCCCATGCATTATACTTGATGGCACATCGTATTAAAAAAGAACAAAATTATAGAGGCAAGGAGCTGCTGTATGATACCGCAGAGCAGAGACTCCTAGATAGGGCTACAGATTCAGACTTCAGGGTTGGAACAACCCAGCCCAGGGAGCCTAGAGATATAAATCAGAGGATGGGCCTGATGAGCTGCACACCAGGGCAATAAGCATTGGAAAGAGACCATGATGTCACCACAGACCTCTGTTGTATCTGTGACTCTTAAACAAAAAGCCATCCAGAATATTTGCAGCCTTGTGGATGTATCACTTACTGATTAAGCATGTCAACCTATGACTTAACATTGTCAACTTCAATGAGGAAGTAATGTGTTTATGGTCACTAACATAGTGACCTTAGGCAAATTGTTTAGATTATTTGAAACCCATTCTTCTCTTCATTCTCCCACCCCTCAATGAAGAAATCTTCTACTTACTAACTCCTCACCATGCCCCAGAAGCTTTTCTGTATAATCTTACGTAATTCTCATGTGACCCTGACATACCGCCCCCTGTTCCACCTTCCTGTGCTTTCTATGAAGCCAGCCTCAATATGTGGTTGAACCTCTCCCTACCCTACTCCACCCCACCCCACCAAACAAGAATTCCAATTTCAAAAGATGAGGGGGGAAACTATTTTAATGTGTGCATATTTTGGGAGCAGACAGAAAAGATATGTTACTTAACAATAACAACAAGTACTACTGGAACTCACTTTGAAGACCAGGCTGACCCTGCACTCAGATCTGCCTGTCTCTGCCTCCCAAGTTCTGGTGTTTAAAGTGTGCACCACCACATCCAGTGTACACTTGATCTTATGAAAGCATTTTCTTATTGGGGATCCTTCTTCTCAGATGACTTTAGCTCATGTCAAGCCAGCACACCTTGCATGCACAAGGCTTTGGGTTGAGTCCTTTCCTTCATCACCAACCACCATAACAATAACAACAACAACAACAAATACAAACAAGAAAGAAAAGAAGCTTATACTTCTTAGTGTCACTGTGTTCTTACAGTCTATCCAATTTCATCTCAGATCTATTTTTCATGACCTCAGCTAACTTGGAGCTAGAAGACCAGAATGACAGAATATGCCATGTCCTGTTCAACCAAAGTGGGAGAATCTTTGTGTTCCTCCTTATTCCTAATATCTACCCCCACCTGCTCCCTCATTCTCCACAGAAAAGAGGAAATGAGAGGAGAAGAAAATCTGTAAAAGGCTATAGGAGGGACGTGGGAGGTTTTCTGATGCTGTTAAGTTGGTCAGAAATAGATGTAAATTAAAGCCCTCTGGAAGAATGCAGGCTGCTATGCCACCTCCTTATATGTCACTTCAAGCCTGTGACTGCTGCAGTAGTCAGGAAGTGCAGACACTTGAAAAAAAATTTCTTGGACTATGTTTCATTGAAAGATGACTGTTTAAGTTGGAATGGTTAATTAAGAAATACCTGCCATTTTTTGAGGATATCTTATGTGGTGAGTTTGCTGACACTGTAGAGCAAATGTGTATAAATGAGTAGCCATGGTTCCTGGTATACAGTGTCTCCCAATAAATCAAGAAGTTATTCATAGTATCTTGAGTCCTCACAACAGTCCTAAAAGGCCAGGAGTCCACCCCACTCCCCATTTTACTAAGAAATAGGCAGTAAATATTTGAGTCAAGGTTAGAACAGTAGATCACTAAGATTAGATTAGAACAGTAGTCACTAAGACTTTACCTGAATTATTTCATCTTAATCTTACAATTGCCCTTCCAGTTGGTACCATTATGATTCTTCATGAAGAGTCAGAAACAGAATGGCTAATAATAATAGTTTTCCTGAGGTCCCAAAGCTGACAAGCCAGCCTTTGAATTCATGTCTAATTCTAAAGCTCATAAATCACACAACACATCAGGGCTATCTACCTGCCTGAGAGAAAAACTGGAATGTTGTCACTCAGAGACTTTGCGGGAATATAGTATTCTAGTGAAACGACCAGGACAGAAAGGCCCTGTTCAGGGCCCTCAGCCTTTAAGCAGAGGTATGTGTTGGGGTTCTTAGAATCACCACACAAACCATACGAACACTGATTTCAGTTAAGCAAGAATAGTTTATTGAACACACAACCCAAGACTGAACTTCAGGACCACAGTACCCATCTGTTCTGAAAGTAGACTTTTTATAGGAAAAACAGGTTCAAAAGTTTAAAAGGCAAGGAGTGGAGCAGCCCAACGTTTTGGTTAACTAGACAGAGCATTATCAGCTACCTTTAGGCCGATTGGTCCTGAGTAAAGTAAGAGGGATGGTGGATGGGTGAGGAACAGGGCAATTTCAAAACGTTGAGATAATAGACCATAAGTAATTCAAACATAACTTTTTTGGCTTATTAGTAGCATTCTTCAATGTCAGCCATGGATAATTACTTCTGGGAAGTGGAGTCTGAGAACCTGAATAAAATTTCACCTTATGAGCAAAATGGAGACTGAATAAAAAATGGCTACAGTTATGTTAGAAGGAGCAGGCCGCAATAGTGTGATTGGGTCAATGAATTCTTTTCTCAGGAGAATCTTAAAGCTAGTTCATAAAACTTAGCAAAAGACAGAGGACTAGTCTGATAAGGAAAATGTAGCTATATTTGAAGTTCATGTGACCAGTGATTGCATACTCACTATACACAGACCTCTAGCAGAATCCAAATTTCAATCCAAATTATTACTAAATCTGAAATCCAAGCAAAGTGAAATATTGATGACTTAAAAGACTACTTTTCATAGTGAGAACTCAATAAATCTTGGTTCAATGGCACTCCTAAACTTACATAAAAATTTATATATATGTACATATGTTCATTTTGCTGGATGGGATTTTGTATCTTTTATTAAATTGTGAAGTATTGGTGACCTATATAGTAAATGTTAAGGGCTAAAACTTTAATACACAGTTATGCACAGAATTGTTGTCAGAGCAAACAAAATTTGGTTTAATTCTATCAGAGCTAAGGCTGTTGATATTTCATAGCCTATTTTTATTAAACATGATCTCAAAGTTTGAATCATTTTGATAACATTCTGTAGTTCACAACCCCTTTGAATAGCCTGTAGTGATTCCCCCATATAGTTCTTCTGCCTTTGGAGATGGCATTGTTAATGCTCAGACTCTTCACTTGGAGCCATCAAGGACAGACAGTAGACACTCCTCTCCATGGTGTGTAGGGAGTCACGTTAGTAACAACAATTTGCTTTAAAAAAAAAAAACAAACGACCATTTATCTAGAAGCTCCACTGTGCCTCTGTGGACAGGTTTCCAGAACAGCCAGCAGCAGGGATTAGTTCAACTGGGAAGTTTTCAGCTGGAAAACTGTCTTTTTTATATTTTAATTTTATTTATTTTATTTTATCTTTGAGACAGGGTCTCACTATATAACCCCAGCCATCCTAGAACTCCCTATATAAAGCAGGCTGGCTTTGAAATCTCAGAGATCCACCTGCCTCTACCTCTAGAGTGATGGGATTAAAGGTTTATGTCACCATGCCCATCTTTATATTTGCCTTTCTGTTAGAAATTCTTCCAAACGTTCTTTGGTGTGTTCTTTGAAGAGGTGTTACAAGCCTGTGTCCAGAAAGTCCTTGACCAGGAAGAGCCAAATGATCTTCTCTGTGTTCATTGCAGTGTTCGTGAAAGACCTTCATGTGGCACACACTTGGCTAGACATTAGATGAATAAGGATTGTTTAGATTAGCAGTGAAGGATGCTCTTTCTCTTTCCCGTTGTGATGCTAGGGATGCTTTGCACATGATAGGTAAGCACTCCACCCCTGGTCAGAAGTATGCTTTAATAGAAAATACACACCATGGCAGGAGACCACAGAGCCTCAGTTCCTAGGAGGCACTTGAGGGATGAGTGGGAACTGCCTGAGTAAACCTGGTAGGGAAAGGGCCTTTCATTTCAGAGGTAAAATTATATGCAAAGGCATCGAGGTATAAGAGGATTTATGTGAACAAGAACAAAGAAATTTGAATGTTGGAGGAGAAAATAAGGACAACTCTGGTTAAGTTTATAAGTTGTTATGTTAGCTTTCCATTACTATAACAAATACCTTAAGCATTCAACTTAAAAATAGAAAGGTGGGCTGGAGAGATAGCTCAGTGATAATGAGCACTTTCTGCTCTTCCAAAGGACCCAAATTCAGTTCTCAGTCTTGTTGGGGCAGGGGGTAGAGAAGGAATGGGAAGTGGTACAGCCTTTAAGCCCTCTTCTGGACTCCAAAGGCAGTTGTGGCGTGCATGTGTGTATGTGTATGTGTGTGTGTGTGTGTGTCTGTCTGTGTGTATACTAAAATATCTTTTTTAAAAAAATTAGCCAGATGCCTTTTAATCCTAGCACTCAGAGGGCAGAGGCAGGTAGACTTCTGAGTTCGCGGCCAGCCTGATCTACAGAGTGAGTTCCAGGGCACCCAGGGGTACACAGAGAAAACCTGTCTAAAAACAAACAAACAAATTAGTGAGTAATAGTACTAAAGGCAGAATATAAATAAGTCAGTTGTATAAATATGCATTGTACAACTATAAGAACTAGAGTTCAGATCCCAGCATCCACATGATAAGCCAGATATCCGAGGTAGTCCTATAGCCTCAGCGATAAGGGGGGAGAGGCAGGAAGTTCATTGGGCTTGCTGACTTCCCTCCTATCCAAGTAGAAAAAGCCCAGGTTTATGGAGAGATACTGCCTCAAAGAAATATGTGAAGACTGATAGAGAGCACCCTCTTCTGACCTCTGCACATTCACAGGCGCACACACTCACACAGACACACACAAATAAATATATTCTAAAAAGAAGCATAAATCACTGTTGCAGATTCAGAGCTCATAGCTCACACTAGAATGCTACCAGCCCCTCTATACCATCTCTGTACAGGATAGGATTCCTCTGAGATCACAAAGAACCACCCACCGGCCATATGACCTATAAACACTATAGAGCTGGCTCATCCAACTGAGATGGGTTTTTTTGTTTGTTTGGTTGGTTGGTTGGTTGGTTGGTTGGTTTTTTTCCTCCCTATACTATAGCTTCTGCATCCTGGTAGATCAGCCAGCCTCTGACTTCTTGACTGTTGATAGCCTCAACTACCTGGCTACTGTTTCTTCATACAGTTTCACTAAAAGCTGTTCTTGTGGGGTTGGAAAGACAGCTCAGCAACTAGAGGCAGTTCCTGCTCTTCTAAGGGACTGGAGTTCTGTTTGTGGCACACACATTAGGTAGCTCACATCTGCCTGTGACAATCACAAACATGATAAATAATTAGATTATACAGTTCCACGTATGCAACTCTGGTCTATCCTCAGAACTGTATAGTCGGTCATAGCAGTTTTATCTTCAAAGAGCCTCTTTCTTATCAATCTATAGACTATATATATAGTCAGCCACATCCTCATTACAGCAAGGCTTAAATTTAAAATACCCCAAATGCCGAACACTGTCATGGAGCAAGCACAATTTATACTACTTGGAACTGTGTTTTCCCAGAGTTAAGAAATTATATCATGTCATGATTTATTCTAACCAAACATAAGCGACTTATGCTCACTTTCCTTTACTAGGGACTATTGAGTCTTTTTTTTTTTAACCAGTTGATACTCATGCTAAGTTTTTTCTTCATCCTACTAATACAGTATGTTGTTGATTGCTTTAATGAACCACTACCCTTCCATTCCTGGGATCAATTCTACATGATCATAGCATTTACTCCTTTCTGTATGCCACTGAATTCAATATGCTGGTACTTTGTCTTTTATGACTAGGATCTCTTGGAAGCAATGACATTAAGGTTATTATGACATTTTTCAGGGCTAGAGATATGATTTAGTGGGGTAGAGCTAATACTGCTTTTACAGAAAAATTGACTTAGGATCCCAGTACACACTTCAGGTGGCTCACAACTGGCTGTAACTCCAGCTCCTGGGGACCTGATGCCTCTTATCTGCATGGACAACTATCCATGTGCACATACCCACATACACAGAATTTTCACAATAATTAAATAAATCCCTCCTTTTTGTTTCATTTTGGTTTTGGTTTGTTTTTTGTCGTTTTTTCTTTGAAACAGGGTTTTTTTCTGTGTAGCCTTGGCTATCCTGGAACTTGCTCTGTAGACCAGGCTGATCATAAACTCAACTCATAGAGGTCCTTCTGCCTCTGCCACCCAAGTGCTAGGTGCTACCACTGCCACTCCCCTTTCTCTCTTTCTCTTAAAAGAAGAAATATTTACTTTTTGGCATTGGGATTGTTAGTCCTCAGGTATCTCTCAAGGTGAATATCAATAGTATTTGTAACTTCTTTGCTGTTATAATTTTTGAATCACAATGACTACACATAGTTAAGAGCTCACTGTTTTGTGTATATACACATATTCACGTGAATGGGGAAGTGTGCATACATGTGTATGCATACATGTATATGCATATATGTGTGTGCATATATGTGTGCAGGCTAGAAGTTGACATCAGATGTCTTCCTCAGCTGCTTCCCACCTTAATTTTAGGACAGAGTCTCTCACTGAACCTGGAGCTTACCAATTCAGCTAGACTGGTTGACCAGCAAACTTGAGGAAGCTTCCCCTCCCCAGCTTTGCAGGCACATACCACTGCACCCAGCTGTTACGACTTTATTCCTTAAATATCCAGATATAGAGAAATAAACTATGGGCAACAACAATAAAAGTACTTCCAATATTGTTCTCACTGTGCCTTCATAGCGTGAGAACATTGAATATAACATTGAAGGACTCCACCATACAGTTAATGAGCAAGAAAGAGGCTCTCTGGGGACTGGAGCTCAGTCATTAAGAGCACTTGCTGTTGTTGCAAAGGACCTGGGTTCAATTTCCAGCACCCACATGAAGGCTCACCACCTCCTCAAGGACCAGCACATGTGGTGCACAGATACACTTGAAGGCAAAGCTCTCTCACACAGAAAATAATAATTAAAAAAATTTAAAGGCTCTCTGGAATAAGGATGAGGCTTAGTAATAAAACACTTACCTAGTATATATGAGGCCCTGAACTCTATCCACAGCACTACAGAAAAAGAGGGGAGGGAGTTCACAATTTGCTTTTAGTTACTGGGCCTCAAGGAGAAAGTCTGGAGTGTTTGTCAGTTTATTTAACCTTTTTAGAGATAAAGTTTTACCATATAGCCCAGGCTTGCCTTGAACTTTGAATTCTTCTGCCTCAACCTTCCAACTGCCTAGCTTAGATAATTCTTAGACTAAAAAAGTGCTTGGTACATATGCCATTAGTAAATATTCCTGATAAATGAGTTAATGAATAAATAAATGCAGTATTTGTAGTTTTTAAGAAAAAATTTTAACCTCAACTGTTATGCTAAGATAATGAATGTTTTATTCCCCTGTCTCTCCCTCTCCCCCTCCCTCTCCTCAAAAAAATTTATTAATCTTTGTGTGTGTACTAGGGATTGAGCCCAGGGCCTTAAACATTGTAGGCAAATGTTCTAACCCAGCCTGCAATAGTAATTTTTTTTTTTTTTGGTTTTTTGAGACAGGGTTTCTCTGTATAGCCCTGGCTGTCCTGGACTCACTCTGTAGACCAGGCTGGCCTCGAACTCAGAAATCCACCTGCCTCTGCCTCCCGAGTGCTGGGACTAAAGGCGTGCGCCACCACGCCGGTTTATTTTTAAAAATTCAAACAGAACATGAATTAAATGTTGGTATGGTAGTACACAGCAGTAGTTAAGTGGTTAAGGCAGAAGGATTATCAATTAGCTTCTAGCTAATCTGAGCTCCAAAACCTAGTCTCAAAAAACAAAAATAAGGGGGCTGGAGAGATGGCTCAGAGGTTAAGACCTTTCAGAGGTCCTGAGTTGAATTCCCAGCCACCACATGGAGGCTCACAACCATCTGTAATAGGATCCGATGCCCTCTTCTGGTGTATCTGAAGACAGCAACAGTCTACTCATATAAATAAAATAAGTAATTCTTTAAAACAAAAAACAAACAAACAAAAAAAACAAAAATAAAAAACAACAAAACAGGAACTGCTTATCAGGGACTCTCAGAAGCCTAAACTAGATGACAATGGGGTAGTATCTTTAAACACTGCCCTCTACAGTTTGCATATAAAGCCTCTTGTTTGTTTTAGATTACAGATCTAGGAGTTAGGAAGAAAGCTCAACTGTAAAGTATTTGCTATCAAAGCATGAGGTCCCGAGTTTAATCCCCAATACCCACATACAAAGCCAGCTATAGTGGCAAAAGTTTGTAATATCAGTGCTGGAAGGTAGAGACAGGCCAGTCTCAGGCTCACTGGCCATCCAGCCTAGCCTCAGCAGTAAGTAAGGTTCCAGAGACAGCTGTGTCAAACGTAAGGTAGATCGCTCCTAAGGTGTACTGGATTTTGACCGCTGAAATCTGTGTACACACACACACACACACACAGAGAGGGAGAGGGAGAAGGAGAGAGAGAAATACACTCCTATATCACCCTGCCATCCCATTTGTCTCTTCCTTGCAAAGTACCACTGTATATCCAAATGAAACCTGAAGAAGTGTTTTATTGATTCAGCTTTCAGGCTGATCCCAAAAAACCCATTGGTGGACACATTCTGGCTCACGCTTCCACAACAAGAATAAGCTTGCGCAAGGGAAGAGGAGAACTGAGGATCGCCAAGATTTATGACAGGTATATATTTCGTTGTTCTTCTTCAGACCCTGTGCACGTGCCTTTAAACAGAATTGCTACTCCTGAGAGACTATACTTACTCCCCGACAGATACTGTTTGCTTGATGTTCCTTCCCAAATACTATGTCATTGACCAGGAAGTACCTCCTTGCACTCTGTACTTAGGGTTCTAAAGTCACAGTTATCAGAGCATGTAGTGAGGCAAGCAATGACATCATGCCTGCTTCAGTTAAGGGCTGTTTGGGTCTAAGGACATAGGCAATACAAGAACATGGTCTTCTTTCTTTTTTGTTCAGACTAACACCATTCCTTTTTTTGGGGGGGGGGGGTTCGAGACAGGGTTCCAAAAACTCTGTATAGCCCAGGCTGTCCTGGAACTCACTCTGTAGACCAGGCTGGCCTCGAACTCAGAAATCCATCTGCCTCTGCCTCCCAAGTTCTGGGATTAAAGGCGTGTGTCACCACTGCCCGGCTACACCATTCCTTTTTTAGATGTCAGTTTAGACATCACTTTCTTAATCCAGGTATGGTGGGCACACATCTATAATCCCAGCTCAGGAGGCTAAAGCAATAGATTGTAAATTATAGACCAGAATGGTCTTCATAGTAAGATAGTATCTCCAAAGAAATTAATAGCAGAGGATGGCCTAATCGGTCATCAATGGGAGGAGAGGCCCTTGGTCCTATGAAAGCTCTAGGTCCCAGTATAGGGTAATGCCAGGAACAGGAATGGGAGTAGGTGCGTGGGGAGAGGCGAGGGGAGGGTGGATAGGGGATTTTTGGAGGGGAAACTAGAAAAGGGGATAACATTTGAAATGTAAAGAAAATATCTAATAAAATTTTTTTAAAAAGAAATTAATAAATGGCTGGGAGCTGGGAGTCTGTGTAAACCCAGAACTTAGGAATGGGTGGTGAGGCAGGAGAATTGTTGCAAATTTGAGACCAGCCTGTGCTATGCAGTAAATTCCAACCCAGCCTTGGCTACAGAGTGAAACCCCGCCTCCAAAAAAATTCTCTTAAACAAGGACTGGAGATATAGCTCAGTGGCAATGTGCTTGCTTGCCTAGCTTAGGCAATATCCTGGGTTCCATCCCCACTGGGAAAAAAAAATAATTTAACTCATTAAATAACACTTTCTCAGGGAACCTTTGCTTCATCTGTACGGTTCAGTCTCCCACGGTACTTTTTGTATGTGGTGAGGTTCGGTAAAGATACTGCTGACATGCACACTTCATTAGGGCAGGGGGGAAAGAGCTTTTAGGTTTGGTTTGGTTTGTTTTGCTTTGGTTTGTTGTTGTTGTTGTTGTTTGATTATTTATTCATTTACTTATTGACACAGGGTTTCTCTGCGTAGCCCTGGCTGTCCTTGAACTCAAAAAGCCACCTGCCTCTGCCTCCCGAGTGCTGGGATTAAAAGTGAACTCCACTACCGCTGCTTCTGGGGGAGGTTTTTATTGTGGGTAAGAGGAGGAAGATATCGAGGCATCTAGAAGAGTCCAGGGCAGAGAGGAAAAGAAGCAGACTATAGATGGCCAGGGCGAGGGAAGCAGTAGAGCATGAGAGCAGCGAGGCAGCGAGAGAGAGCCCGGCCTGGGACAGCACGCAGTCAGGGAGGTGGACAGTGCAAGAGAGCAGTGGCTAGAAAATGAGCATTATAGGAAGGTGAGTAGCTGAGGGGAGGGGTTCCTTCTGGGGAGGTGTACCAGTTTCACAAGTTCCTGAGGAATGCTGGCTTCTATCTAACCTCCAGAAATCCCTCTATAAGTCCAGCTGGAGCTCATTTCTAGACATATGGAGGGCCTGAGACCTGAAACAGGTTCAGTGTGAGACTGTCTCAAAATTAAGATGGAAGCTGGGCAGTGGTGGTGCATGCTTTTTTTAATCCCAGCACTCAGGAGGTAGAGGCAGGTGGATCTTTGTGAGTTGGAGGCCAGCCTGGTCTACAGAGAGAGTTCCAGGACAGCCAGGATTACACAAATAAGCCTTGTCTCAGACAACCCAAAATAAATAAATAAAGCAATAAAGAAGACATCCAACATTCTCTTTATGCTTCCACATATGCATACATGAATATGCATACCTGCATGCAAAAACATACACACACCAATCCCTATCCTCTGCAAAAGTGCTCTGAACCACTGTCATTTTAGTCATCATTTTAGCCCCACCCAAATACTCCCCCCAATAGTTTGGTTTTGTTGTTGTTGTTGTTTTTAATTATTTATTTTTATTTATATGAGTGCACTGTGGCTGTCTTCAGATACACACCAGAAGAGTGTATCAGATCCTGTTACAGATGGTTGTGAGCCACCATATGGTTGCTGGGAATTGAACGCAGGACCTCTGGAAGAGCAGTCAGTGCTCTTAACCACTGAGCCATCTCTCCAGCCCAACAGTTTGTTTTTTAAAGACAAGCTTGCTACATATTCCTTAGCTGTCCTGGAGCTGGCTATATAGTTTGGCTGGCCTCATACTCAGAGATCCACCTGATTTTTGCCTCCCTAATGATAGCATTAAAGGCCTTCACACCACACCCAGCTACATCCAAATACTTTGTTCATTCTCACTTATGCTTGACTGTGAGCACAACAACTAGTTAATCTCCCATATCCTGTCCAGTGGGATTCAGTTATTCATGGGTGCGAGGGGGACCGCAAACCTGGAAGGAAATGAGAGGAAGGGGAAGAAAGCAGGAGACCAAGCAAATTTATCCAGATCTCATTTATTATGCTGAGGTGCCTTCCTTTTAAAGCATACGTCATGGAGAATAGGGGAGGGGTTGAGGGGGAATTTTACAAAGAACAAAGAAGTGGGCATCTGCTGACATGAGGGCAGAAGTCAGGCGCCAGGCAGCAGGCACTCTGCATCTTATCTCTGGAACATAGATCCTCCTTGACAGCCTTGGGCTCAGGTGTAACTCATGTCCTTGGATGGCATGGGAGTTCAGGAAGAGATAGGAAAGAAGGGACTATAATTCAGCTTTTACAGCCTCAGGTGCCAGGAAGGGAATAGGGAGGAGGGGGTGATAACCAGCTCCTAGCACAAGGCCATTTGGCCTGTTAGGGAGATTGTGAAGGGCTCGCTTTTTCACGGGATATCTCTGACACTCCCAGCAATGAGCTGAGACTTGACACTTGGTAGGCCATAACTAATCACTAAATTAACAAATGGATGAACCTAAGTACCTGTTCAGTCATTTGTAGGTCTCATCCAGGCCTCCTGCAGATCTTTAAGATAAACAGTTCATACCATTCTTATTGACCTAAGAGGTTGTTTCAGCCTTGCGAATTCAATAAGGCTTTGGAACAGTAAATTGCCAACAAGGTTAGTTATGTCAAGTTTCCATAAACTTGATTCAAGTCAGATGTGGTGGCTCATGATTGTACTCTCAGTACTTAAGGCTGACACAGGAGGATTGCTGCTAATGTGAGGCCAGCCCCTACCTAGTGAATTCCAGATGAGCCTGGGCTAGAGAGTAAGTGAGACTTTGTTACAATTAAACAAAGACATGTACATCTTATATCAAAACAGCAAAACCAGATCAGAACTTAAGGTATCAAAACTGGAGCAGAAGAGATAGCTTAGCAGTCAAGAGCACTTGCTGCTCTGCCAGAGAACTCACCAGGCTTCTCATAACTTAGAGCCAAGCCCGAGTAGCCATTTACATTCCATGAATGGCTTTTTAAATTTTTGTTTATGTGTTTAATTTTTTATTGTATGTTTGCCTTAGTTTGTATGTGCATATGCATCCCTGGTACCTATGGAGGCCAAAAAAGGGCATCAGAGCCCTCAGAAACAGACAGTTGTGAGCAGTTCTGTGGGTATCACTGGATTGGGAACTGAACCCTGCTCCTCTGCAAGTGCTCTGAATCTCTGAGCCAGCTCTCCAGCCTCACTGACCTTACACCCAAATCAAGAGAATAGAAAGCTGGGTGTGGTGGCGCACGCCTTTAATCCCAGCACTTGGGAGGCAGAGGCAGGTGGATCTATGTGAGTTCTGGCCAGCCTGGTCTACAGAGTGAGTTCCAGGACAGCCAGGGCTACACAGAGAAAACCGGTCTCCAAAAACCATAAAAACAAAACAAAACAAAACAAAAAAGAGACTAGAAGAGTCAAGGGATTCTCTTATGTGAGCACTACTGCGGCTCCTCCAAACTCAGCACCTTACTCATCCTGGAGAAGGTCACGTATGACCAAAGGCTTAAAGACGTGAGAAAGATGGTTAGGTAAAGGGCTATGTGGCCCTTGGCCCCTGTGCTTCCACCACATACATTGTTTTTGAGACAGGGTTTCATGTAGCTCAGGCCCTCAGACTCTCCATGTAGCCAAGGATAACTTTTAGCTTCTGATCTTCTTCCCTCCGCCTCCTGAGTGGTCAAATTGCAGACGTGCATCACCACACCTGATTTTATTCAATGCTGAGGATTAAAGCCAGGGCTTCAAGTGACACAAGGCACACAGCCTAGCAACTGATCTTTCCTACCCAGCCCATTCCCCATTTTTGAAGCCAGATGTTATGGAGCCCAAGCAGGTCTTAAACTTGTGATCCTCCAGCAAAGGCACTGCAGGGCAGGCTCCTGCGTTAAGAGTCTCTCCCACGTGTTTCCTTTGCCTAGAATAACGCTCCCCACATAGCCCCTTATCTGACCTGAGTTTGTAGGAGGCTCAGTAGTACTTGCATAAGAGCTAATGGTATTTATCAATAATTCCAGCACTGGGGAAACAAAAGGATTCTGGGGCTTGTTGACCAAGTGCGGCTGAAGTAGAGAACTCCAGATTTAAGAAAGACTCTGATTTAACAGATGAAGTAGAGACTGATAGAAGTTATCAATCTCTGATATCAACTTTAGCTTCCATGTACTATACATGTAACTAGCAAGCATGCCTTACACACCACACACACACACACACCTGTTACCTGCTCAGTTGGGGAGGCAAGAGGGTGAGTAGTTTAGTGCCAGCCTGAGCTACATAGTAAATAAATAAATAAAAAGTAAGTAATCCTAACACTCAGTAGGCAGAGGTCGGAGGCCAGCCTGAACTACATGGAGAGTGCCAGGACAGCCAGAAATACATAGAGTGACCCTGTCTCAAAAAAAAAAAAAAAAAAAAAAAAAAAACCTTAAATAACAAAAGGGCTGGGAGTGTAGCGAGGTGAGAGATCACTTGTCTGTCATGTCCAAGACTCTGAGGTCAGTGTCCAGCACTACACACAGAGAGAGCAAAATGTTACCAGCTTCTCAGCTGACTACCCAGTGTCCACATAGCTCGTCCTCCTTCCTCAGCTCCATCTTCCTTTCTCCACAAGACTTGCCTTTTCCCTTACCCCACTGATTCAGTGTGGATCACTCGGATGACTCCTCATCAATTAATGAAAATTAATAAGGTTTTTAAACTAAATCAAAAGAAAACTCAAAGTATGTTTAGACAAACATGTTTAGTCAAATAGGGAATGAAGAAATGAATTAATTGATCAAAAATTAGCCAGTCTCCACAGTTCAGTACTAATGGTAGGTGCTCCAACTTCACAAGTTCTGGTTCTCTGACGAGAGCTGCACTACTTGCAGTTAATGACAACACAGAATGCATAGAGCCCTTACCCAACAAGAACCAGGAAGCTGAAGGACAAGCTGGACAACCAGCTTTTCCCTGCGGGCGCTCAGAACTTGCCTGCTTTATTTCAAAGCCCTTTTCAGCTTTCCCTTTGTTGGCAAAGCCTGACTAAAGCTGCACCCCAAAGGAGTCAGACAGGCCCCACAGGACCTGTACACAGCCTCAAACTATCCTGATAAAACACCCAGTTTATCCCCATTTGCCTGTTTCCAAGTTTGGGAGTAATTTTTCTTGACATTCAAACCCTTATATATAGAAGTTGTTTAACAATGTTTGCGAGGGTTGATAACTCTGCTAGGTAAGCTCGGTAGGCACATTTAGCTGCACCCGCACTGCAGCGTCTCTGGAGACTCAGACTGATGGGAACGTGATGAATGTGACATGTGCACAGTATTTTTAGAAACAGAGCTTTTTATAAACTTCTGTTCCCTTGTATTCTGTAGCCCCGAGATGCCTGAAAATGAAGCCACCTTCGCAATAACCGCTGGAGGGATCGGGGATGCCAAGGAGTAGGTGGGGAATTGGTACAGACTGCTTCTTGCTGCTTATTAGGGGCTGGAGAAGTGGGAAGCAGCCTTGAATTTACATCTTGAAATAAGAGTTTGTTTTTTTCCCCAAGTGTTATTAAAAGAAAGTCAGCAAAAGCGATGTGAAGCTTATATTTATCTTAAAAGTTCCTTCCTGATATGCAACCAACTATATATATATACTGCATGTTGATTCAGAAATATGCATACATATTCTTGAATTACTTGATAGACACATATGCATAAATGTGCCTGTCAGGTATTGGGGAAGGGGTACCCAGTGCCCTTCCTTCTGCCTACTAAAGTAAGCCATTGAGCACACAGAAATTCAAAGGAGCTCAGATATGTATCATCTTCCCCACAACCCCCCAACCCCAGACTTCTCATCCAGCATTTCTTGGGGCATAGCACCAATGACTATGGTGCTGGGACTGAGAACTGGGTGCTGTTCCCCAAGAGAGCTCATGTGAGGTGAAAGCTTGGAGTATACATGAGCTGTTTGTAATCACCCTGGTGGCCTTCACATGCATCTTTACAATAAGAGGAGAGAAACATTAAGCCAACTTTTCAATCATCTGATATGTCAAGTTGAAATGACTTTTAAAAAATGTGTTATGATAATTGGGCATGGTGGTGCACACTTGTAATCTCAATATTTGGGAGGCCTAGGTAGCTTTAGCTACCATGCCCAATTATCAAAACTGGCCTGGGCGATATGACACTATCCAAAAATGGTATGTTTTTATGTTTTGAGTGGAGAATTCAAAGTTGTTGTTTTTTTAATTTTAGAGCTAATATAAATGTAAAATCTATAGCTGAGACATCAAAGAATTTGTGAAAGAACATTGTTTTTGAGTGTGTGTGATTGTCAAAAATAAAATCTAGTTTTCAAAATATAAGACTATTTAAAAATTAAAATACTAATATATAATTGCTACAGGTGATCTTTTATATTGTGTTAACTAAAATGAAAATCCAAAAAGTAAAGTATTTACTACTAAAGGTTTTTGATTCTGCATTCAGTCATTTACTGGTTAGCTCTTAGATGGTCCATGCTAATAGACAAGGAGTGGGTCCTGCCCCAAGGAGCAGCACACTGGAGAAGGGACCAGTGCTCAGGAAAATGAGAGAGCGAATGGTGAGGATTTGGATTGACCCTAATGCATGAAGTCCTAATGCAGGGGAGGAAGGGCATAGACCACAGAGGCCTGAGGGCTCCCTGGGGCAGCAGAAAGCTGGGTCCTGGGAGGCAGAGCCCTTCCGCCTTTTTCTCCTGTAAAACCACAGAAGTGGCTCCTCTGAATAAAGCAGGAACAGAAACATCTAGGAACAGGTGTTCTACATTCTGCAAATTCACTTAAATCATTTTACCAGCAAGTACTGAAGCATTGTTTTGTTCTAGGAAAGGAATTTGTTACTAAAGGCACTTAAAAACAAAAAGCAAAAAACTTTCTTGAGCTGGAGAAGTAGCTCAGAGATTAAGAGTGCTTACTGCTCTTCCAGAGGTCCTGAGTTCAATCCCCAGCAACCACATGGTGGCTCACAACCATCTATAATGAGATTTGGTGCCCTCTTCTGGTGTGCAGGCATATATGCAGGCAGAACACTGTATACATAATAAATAATCTTTAAAAAGAACTTTCTGGCCCTTTTATTTTGGCTTCTGTTTGTTTTTCAAGACAGAGTTTCTCTGTGTAACATCCCTGGCTGTCCTGAAACTCCCTTTGTAGACCACGCTGTTCTCAAACTCATAGTGATCCTCCTGCCTCTGTCTCCCAAATGCTGACATGAAAGGGATATACCACTTCTCCCCACATATTTTGGCATTTTAAATTTTTTCTAGCTCAGCAGTGGGCAGTGGGGTCAGAAACCAGTGCTCAACATAAAGGCCTGACATTCTGGGAGGAGACTTTGTTTCATTATGGCATGCTGCTCAGACCAGAATCCTTTTATTGGGCTATGATGTGTCCTGCTTGGGAAAACAGAAACTGGACCTGTGGAGATAGAAGAAAAACTAAAGTTTGGGGTCAACTTTATGGGAACTCAGCAAACCTTGTAGGTGTTTGGGCCAGCGATGGGTATATTTTGAGCTGTTCTAAACCAGGATTTACTTTGTCGCTGTGACAAAGCAAAGTGGGTTCTGTCATTTTCCTTCCAGAGTTTAGAAAGAGGTCTGGCCCCCTATTTTAGAGGGTATGGAGCAGTTGTAGAAACAGAGAAAACAATTTGTCATGTAAAAATATCTTCTATTCACCTGGTGTAATTGTCTCTGAGATTACTGCCTCCATCTGCTAACCTAGGTCTAGTCCTGGAAGCTTCTAGCTTCTGTACAATCTAATCTAGACCCGGAAAGTTTTCAGCCTCTGAGACTTACTGCTGAGTAAGTGCATCATTTCTAGTTCTTTCTGAGCTCTGGCTGGCTGGTCAACTCAGCTGTTCTGGCTCCAACTCCTCTCCATGGTAACTGATTCAATCTGGCTTCTCTCAGTCTCTCCTTGGCCTCAAACTAACTCTAGCAATCTGTTCTAATCTGGCTCCTTCTTGTTCTCTGTGTCATTCTGTCTTCACCTTTGTCTACTTGTTCTCTCTTCAATCTGTCTCTGTAACACTCTCCCAGTAAAACTGCCTCCTCCCTCCCTCTGTGCAGCTCCCTCCTACACTGCCCCTCTTTCCTCTCTCGTGAGAGCTGGGCTTATCCTATCCTGTCAAATCTTTCTCTGATTCATCACTTTGTCTGCCACAGTTGGACATTACTTTCAAACACGGCGCTTCCTACTACAAACTAACTTTGCCATCACTGTTTGGGATTTAAAGGTGTGTACTAAGGGTGTGTCTGTATTCCAGTCAGAGGGATTAAAGCTGTGTGCTAAGTAAGAGCTGAGGCACACCACAACTAGAAACAGGTTTTTCCAGTAAACAACATAATCTCAATGTTTACAGTATGAGCAAATATCCTGCAACAGTCAACACTCCTGATTGCAATCCACAGAAACTCAAACTAGCATGAACATATCAAGAAATTCATTGTCTCAGAGAACTGAAAAGCTAGCTGAAGAGGTGACTTCTGTCGCCATTGGTGCCCAGATCGCAAATGTGTTTTCAGGACATGAACCTGCCACTTCACCTGATCTATTGCCTTCAGGCTACTAATGTTCTGCCACATGCTGTCCCCTACAAGGTGGCCAAGGTGCCCGATGGAGCTCCAGGGTGCTCTCCCACCAGGTCAGAACACCCAATAGAGAAATCAGGCCTTTCCTTCACCATCATTCATCCTGTGAAGACTTTGTGAAACACTACATATTTCAGAGCTTGCAAGAAGCTTTAAGACTTGGCCACCACTGGATTTGGTAGGCTCAAGGCAGGCACATGCATGGCTTTTGTAGTGAAAAAGATGACTGATTTCAGGCTCTCATTGGGAGATATGGAAAAGCAGCTGGGACAGTCATCTGGTGGAAGCACAGAGAACGGGTACAGGAATAACACTGGCATAAGGGGAGATGTGGGGCAATTACAATGACCCAGCTGAAACAGTGTCTTACTTTATGTTTTATCTCTGTGAAAAGATACCATGGCCAAGGCAACTCTTACAAAGGACAGCATTTAATTGGGGCTGGCTTACTGGTTCTGAGGTTCAGTCCATTATCATCATGGCAGGAAACAGCAGTGTCCAGGCAGTCATGATGCTAGAGAAGCTGAGAGTTCTACATCTTGTTCTGAAGGCAAACAGAAGACTGGCTTCTAGGCAGCTAGGAGGAAAGTCTCAAAGCCCACCCCCACAGTGACACACTTCTCCAACAAGGCCACACCTCCTAGTAGTGCCACTCCTTGGGCCAAGCATATTTAAACCATCACAGATGGTAACACATGCAGCCAGGCTAGGGTGTAGCTCAGTAGTACAGCACCTACCTACCATGCTCAAGACCCTTCCAGACAAAATGTCAGAGTTGGTGTAAGATGAGCTATAAAGAGAGGGGGATGGTAGTTCACAGCTGACTGTTGACAGTGTGCTCCAAGAGGAAGAACAAAGTTTTCATCAAGGGAAGGAGAAGGGTGAAGCTCTGCACTTACACCTGAAAAGGTCATTGAGTGAGGTGCTAAGACTCTGCTAACAATTACCACTGAGGTATATAGCTTATCCGAAGAGCACCTACCTCAAAAGTACAGGGCCTTGGGTTTAATCCTCAGCACTTTGAAAAAGAAAATAAAGCCGGGCGTGGTGGCACAGGCCTCTAATCCCAGCACTTGGGAGGCAAAGGCAGGCAGATTTCTGAGTTCGAGGCCAGCCTGATCTACAGAGTGAGTTCCAGGACAGCCAGGGCAACACAGAGAAACCCTGTCTCGAAAAACCAAAAAAAAAAAAAAAAAAGAAAGAAAGAAAAAGAAAATAAATCCACCAAAGTACTACACACTGAAGCCAGAGAAGGTGTTAAGAAAAATGTATTGTCTCTAGCCAGATGAGGGGTGCATGCCATTTGTCTCAGGAGACAGAGGCAACTCTGTGAGTTGGAGGCCAGCAAAGTCTAAATGGTAATTTCCAGGCTAGCCAAGACTACATAAGGTATCCTGGGACAAAAACAAGTAAATAAATATTTCATTTATAATTTATTTAAATATCATCTAAATAACTTTATGTTATAATTTATTTCATTTATTATTATATATTATACTGCATTGTGTTGAATTATAATTATACTAATTATATTCTATTATATATTAACATATATGTATAATATAGTATAAATATAATACACAATTGTAGTATGTAATGTAATTATTGTTTATGATAAATTATAATTTATATGTTTACTTTTAGTTTTTGAGACAGGGTTTCTCTGTATCACTGGCTGTCCTGGAACTCGCTCTGTAAACAGAATGGCCTCGAACTCAGAGATCCGCTTGCCTTTGCCTCCCAAGTGCTGGGATTAAAGGCGTGTGCCACCACTGCCCAACAAAAATAAATAAATAAGTTCACTTCTCCCCAGCTCATACAGTCTATTTTGGGAATAGGATACTGGGTGGCAGAGCTAAGGATGATGGCAGGAGTTAAAGGCACCTGGATTCTGTGACTGCTGGTCAGCGGTAGTGCCCGTGCACAGAGCAGGCTGTTCCTGCTGCTAGGCTGGTGTTCTCTGCCTCCTGACTGCAGCATAGCCAAGCTGCATCCATTCCCATGCTGATGCTCCAGCCTCCTGCCAACCCCCTGACCCTTCATGTCCTTCTGACAAGGTTCCCTATGTTTCAGTTGGCAGGAATTGGAGCCTAGTACTTGATGTCTAGAGTCCCAACCAAGGCCCAAGCAGGGTAACTCCACAGTGCTGCTTCCAGGCAGTAGAAGGGGGCCAACCAGCCTTTAGTCCCAGCACTTGGGGGGCAGAGGCAGGCGGATTTCTGAATTCAAGGCCAGCCTGGTCTACAGAGTGAGTTCCAGGACAGCCACGGCTATACAGAGAAACCCTGTCTCGAAAAAAACATTAAAAAGAAAAAAAAGAAGGGGGCTAACCAGCAAGGCTTGCCTAACATTTTCAGGTGGGAGGTCTCAAGATTCACTGTCCATGGTGTTCTCTCCTGCAGTGGCAATACAGTAAACAGAAAGTTGCAGAAGTTAGTATTAGCCTATTAGTTGGGATTTTACTTGGTTGAATAGAAAAGAAAAATCTCAAAATGATAGTGTCTTATATAAAATTTAGGTTTATCACATGCTCCACTATGTTCATAGCAGCCTTATTTATAATAGCCAGAATCTGGAAAGAACCCAGATGTCCCTCAACAGAGGAATGGATACAGAAAATGTGGTACATTTACACAATGGATTACTACTCAGCTATTAAAAACAATGAATTTAGCCAGGCGTGGTGGTGCACGCCTTTAATCCCAGCACTTGGGAGCCAGAGGCAGGCGGATTTCTGTAGGCCAGCCTGGTCTACAAAGTGGGTTCCAGGACAGCCAGGGCTACACAGAGAAACCCTGTCTCGAAAAACCAAAAAAAAAAAAAAAAAAAAAAAAAAAAACAACGAATTTATGAAATTCTTGGGCAAATGGATGTATCTGGAGGATATCATCCTGAGCGAGTGTCTTAGTCAAGGTTTCTATTCCTGCACAAACATCATGACCAAAAAGCAAGTTGGGGAGGAAAGGGTTTATTCAGCTTACATTTCCACATTGCTGTTCATCACTGAAAGAAGTCAGGACTGGAACTCAAGCAGGTCAGGGAGCAGGAGCTGATGCAGAGGCCATAGAGGGATGTTCTTTACTGGCTTGCTTCTCCTGGCTTGCTCAGCCTGCTCTCTTGTAGAACCCAAGACTACCAGCCCAGAGATGGTCCCACCCACAAGGAAGGGGCCTTTCCCCCTTGATCACTAATTGAGAAAATGACTTACAATTGGATCTCATGGAGGCATTTCCTCAACTGAAGCTCCTTTCTCTGTGATAACTCCAGCTTGTGTCAAGTTGACACAAAACTAGCCAGGACAGCAAGGTAACCCAATCACAAAAGAAGTCACTTGATATGCACTCACTGATAACTGGATATTAGCCCAGAAACATAGAACACCCAAGATACAATTTGCAAAACACAAGAAAATCCAAAAGAGGGAAGACCAATGGATGGATACGTCATTCCTCCTTAGAATAGGGAACAAAATACCCTGAAAGGAGTTACAGAGACAAAGTTTGGAGCTAAGACAAAAGGATGGGCTATCCAGAGACTACCCCACCCGAGGATCCATCCTATAATCAGCCACCAAACCCAGACACTATTGCATATACCAGAAAATTTTTCCTGAAGGGACCCTGTTATAGCTGTCTCGTATGAAGCTATGCCAGTGCCTGGCAAATGCAGAAGTGGATGCTCACAGTCATCTATTGGATGGAACACAGGGCCCCCAATGTAGGAGCTAGAGAAAGTACCCAAGAGCTGAAGGGGTCTACAACCCTATAGGTGGAACAACAATATGAACTAAGCAGTACCCCCAGAGATCATGTCTCTAGCTGCACATGTAGCAGAAGATGGCCTAGTTGGACATCATTGGGAAGAGAGGCCCCTTGGTCTTGCAAACTTTATATGCCCCAGTACAGGGAAACGCCAGGGTCAAGAAGTGGGAGTGGGTGGATAGGGGAGCAGGTTGGGGGGGGGGGGTACAGGGAACTTTCAGGATAGCATTTGAAATGTAAATAAAGAAAATATCTAATAAAAAAATTAGGTTTATTTCTCTCATACAGAAAAGAAACATTAGAGCCAAGCACAGGGGCACAAGCCTGTAATCCCAGCACTTGTCTTGAAGCTGAGGCAGAATCACCAATTCCAGACTAGTCTGAGCCATATAACAAGACTAAGCCAGGCATGGTGCACACGACTTTAATCCCAGCACTCAGGAGGCAGAGGCAGGTGGATTTCTGAGTTTGAGGCCAGCCTGGTCTACATAATGAGTTCCAGGACAGCCAGGGCTATACAGAGAAACCCTGTCCCCAAAAAAAAAAAAAAAAAAAAAAAAAAAAAAAAAAAAAAAAAAAAAAGGACTCTACTTAAAACAACAACAAACTAAAAGAGAAGGTAGGCCGAGGCAAAGCGGGCAGACACACTGAAGTGGTTCCAGTCCTTCCTCAGGGCCCAGGCTTCTGTTCTGACCATCTTAGCACTCCATCTAAGGCTGGGACTTCATGTTAGGAGAAGAAAGATAAAAGGGCAAGAGGCAAAATATAGGTTTCTTCCAGCAGTCAGTTCCTAGGAAGCAGCTCTCCTCCCCAGCCTGGTCCTTACATCACATTTGCCACAAACGCTGGGCTTGGTGGCGCACACCTTTAATCCCAGCACTCGGGAGGCAGAGGCAGAGGCAGGCGGATTTCTGAGTTCGAGGCCAACCTGGTCTACAAAATGAGTTGCAGGACAGCCAGGGCTATACAGAGAAACCCTGTCTCGAAAAACAAAACAAAAAACAAACAAACAAAAAAATACATTTGCCACAAACATCTGCAACGTTGCCTTCTGTCCTGGACATTAGGAGGCCCAGCTGCCATTGTTATTAAGGAGAAAGAAACTTGTATTATTTTTTTCTGTGCTCTCTCTCTCTCTCTCTCTCTCTCTGTGTGTGTGTGTGTGTGTGTGTGTGTGTGTGTGTGTGTGTGTGTGTGTTTGTGTCTGTGTGTGTGTGTGTGTGTGTGTGTGTGTGTGTGTGTGTGTGTGTGTAAGTCTAAGGGCAACTTTGCTGAGTTGATTCTCTGCTTCTGCCATTTTCCGTCCTGGGATGAACTCTGGGTTATCAGGACGTAGCTGCAAGCACCTTTATCCACTTAGTCATCTTGCTGGCCGAGAAAAATGGTTATTAGGGAAGCACTGAGCTGCTTACCTTACAGAGCTTCCGATTTTGTGCTGTCCAGGGAGAGCTGTTTGGATGCTCCCCTCCCTTTAGCAGTAGATGAGGGCATCCTTTTTTGTTAGTTAATTTTAATGAGGAAATGTGTCATCTTGCATCAGAAGTCCAAAAGTCAACGGGTTTAGGGTCAAGTGCTTGAGTCCTCTTTATCCACACTGCCCTGGTTTTACTCCCTCAAATTTCCCTTCCTGGTCAAAAGTGGCCATAGCAGTTTCACTATCACATCCTATAGTGTCTGGAGAAAGACAGAAGGGTCTTTTCTTAGAAAGAAACAGCTGCTACAGTACTGCATAGCCAGTGAGGGAGCTGGCTAGAGGGTCTACGATTCTCCTGTACCCGGAAAGTGACCTGGATGATCAAAAAGCTGGGACCTCGCTCTGCAATGCTCTCTCCCTCAGTCATTTAACCCAGAGCAGGTTAAATAGAGTATGCACATACTTATCAAACTTCTGCTGGGCTTCCAGTGGCCTGGGAGATGGTGTGGTAGGGGATATACAAGGCCCTGGAAGTCCCTGGAGTGTGGCTCCTTGCACTAGCTGAGCTGAGCCCTTTTCTGGAATGGAGCTTTTATAGTCCAGAGCCCAGCACAATCGGTCATCTGATGCCCTCTTCTAGGCGTTCTGGGCACTTCACACTTGTGGCAGACATAGATCCAGGTAAATCCCTCAAACACATAAAAATAAACTAAAAAAGGACTGAAGAGATGGCTCAGTGGTTAAGAGCACTGACTGCTCTTCTAGAGGTCCTGCGTTCAATTCTCAGCAATCACACAGTGGCTCAAAACCATCTATAATGGGATCCAATGCCTTCTTCTGGTGTGTCTGAAGATAAGGACCGTGTACTCATATACATAAAATAAATAAAACTTAAGTTATTTCTGGAGCCTCCCAGCTAATATCTTTGGACAAGCGATGTCTCTGACAACTGAAGCTAAGGTGAGTACAACATAAGCTCATGTATATTTGAAGCCCAAGGACTGAGACATTAATTATTGTATGGAGCCAAGGACATCCATACAGGTAAAATCAAACTACTTAGAGCTTTGCCTTCCTTCCATTTTGCTGAGAACATTGAACTAGTTTTTTCCCCCTCTGTTCAGTTTTTAAATAATTCTGTGGTGGAAGGGATTGAACTGAGGTCTTAGGACATTTTAAGCAAGCACTCTATCATTGAGATATACCCTCAATGTGCTGTGTGTGCGCTCTCTCTCTCTCTCTCTCTCTCTCTCACACACACACACACACACACACACACACACACACACACACACACACACACAGAGGATTTTACAATGAACCCCATGCTTGTTAGCTTGGAGCTCTCTACACTCCTGCTTCAACCTCTCCAGTGCTGGTGGAATTTTTAGTCACAGAAAGGTATTTCCTGCTACTTTGACTTCTTTGCTTTTCTAAGTGCCTCTGCACCTGTCACGTAGACACTTCATGACAGAGCCCACAGTGGAGAAATGTTTTCGTCCTTTTTACGTGGGATGGCACGTTGTGCCTAGGGTCATGCAGGAGGAACAACAAATGGCTTTAGACCTGTGGAATTTGGCTCAGTGGTTGGCCACAGCCTCGTGGATGAGCCTCAGTGCGGGATAACCCTGAGGGCTTCATGCTGTTGTGGAGCTCTGCTCTGCCTGTGGCCCTTACATCCCTCTTACTCTAAGAATTGTATGAAAACCCTAAGCTCTGATGTAGGGAACAATCTGAAGTCCAGAAAGACACACTTAATAGTTGAGCTAGGGACCGTCTGTGGTCAGGGAACAAGAACAATGGCAGCACGGGCTGGCGCGACTCTCACTGAGGCTGGCCTGGTGATGATTATACCCATTTTGCCCTCAGCTTCCTGATATGATTAAGAATTGCAAGCCGGGCGTGGTGGCACACACCTTTAATCCCAGCACTTGGGAGGCAGAGGCAGGCGGATTTCTGAGTTCGAGACCAGCCTGGTCTAAAGAGTGAGTTCCAGGACAGCCAGAGGAACACAGAGAAACCCTGTCTAGAAAAACAAACAAACAAACAATCAAACAAAAAAACTTACCTGCTTGCTTACCTTTGTTAATCTATAACAAGCTACTTACTTACAAATGTATGTGGCTTCTTGGAAATAATTTGTTTTCTTTTTTTTTTTTTTTTTTGGTTTTTCAAGACAGGGTTTCTCTGTGTAGCCCTGGCTGTCCTGCAACTCACTTTGCAGACCAGGCTGGCTCGAACTCAGAAATCTGCCTGCCTCTGCCTCCCGAGTGCTGGGATTAAAGGCGTGCACCACCATGCCCGGCCACATTGTACTTTTATATTGCTCGAAAGATTTTGCTGGGATATATGTTATGGAAGAAAAATTTAAGTGTGGGGGCTAGAACATTGTTCCTTCCATCCATCAACTGTGTATATGTATGTATGTGTGTAAGGTTTGTGTAAATGGGGGTTGGAGTTTGCTCCATCAACCAATTATGTGTATATATGTATATGTGTGAAATGCTTGGAGCCTGCTTGCCAGAGCTTTGCTCTTTGTGTATATTTTTGTCTGTAGGTCTGTATGTATGCATTATGTATATATTTGTATGTATGTACCGGACCTGCCTTTTGTTTCATTCACTCAGTGTGTGAGAATGTGTGTGTATGTGCGTGTGTGCGTGTGTGCGTGTGTGCGTGTGTGTGTGTGTGTGTGTGTGTGTGTGTGTAAGAGAGAGAGAGAGAGAGAGAGAGAGAGAGAGAGAGAAAATTTTCTTCCTTTCCTTCTCTTTCTCACGGGCCCCAAAGAGTTAAAAGAGTTCATAGTTTTTCTGATGGCCACAGGGTGTGCCAGCCCCAGTAAATTAAGCTTTGTTCCCTCAGGGAAATGTCTGCTGAGGTGCTTCTAACCTCTGGCTGCCAATTGCAGCAGCCCATTAGGTATCCTGATCCACCCCCATCAGCTGCCCTAAGCACTGACCCCCAACAACTGCCTACCTCCATTTACCCACCACATGGATGACAAAGCTGGTGACTGGCAGTGCCAACCAACATCACAGTCATAGCCATATTGCTATGAGGGAGTTTGTATGAGGGTGCAAGCTGTAAGACTTAGGTTCCCAGAAGTCTCTGCTCGTTTGCCCCTCATGCATTACAGTTTGATGGCACCTGCTTCAGGTCATTGTCTGCAAGCATATCCATCTTTTCAACCTTTTGGGGAATGAACCAGCTCATTAGAAAACCCACACAAGAAGCCAGGAGTGGTGGTGCACACCTTTAATCCCAGTACTGGGGAGGCAGAGGCAGGTGGACCTCTGTGAGTTTGAGGGCAGTCTGAGCTACAGAGTGAGTTCTAGGACAGCCAGGGCTACAATCCTGTCTCTAAAAACCAAAATACCAAACAAACAAAAAAAAAAACCCACCCCACATAAGTCTCATAAAGACAAAAAAAGAGACGCTGTGTTTCACACATAGATAAATTTAATGATGGAACTGCAGAATTATAGAAACCAGATCAAATGTCCATACAGGCTGGGTGGTGGTGGCGCACGCACACCTTTAATCCCAGCACTTGAGAGGCAGAGACAGGCGGATTTCTGAGTTCGAGGCCAGCCTGGTCTACAAAGTGAGTTCCAGGACAGCCAGGGCTACACAGAGAAACCCTGTCTCAAAAAATAAAAAACAAAAAACAAAACAAAACAAAAAAACCCAAATGTTCATACAGAGTATATTCAGCTCACAGCCAAAAATTTTCAACAATAAAACCTTATCATTTTTAATTATGGTAAAAAAGTACATGTCTCCTAGTGGATGAAAGTTGTCTGAGTATGGATTTTTACTGTTACATTCAGACAAAAATATGGACAGAAGGAAAGGTTTGTTGGCAGGGAGAGCCTACAGAGGTAAACAGGAGAAACCATGAATGGAAGGAAGCATCAGTGAGGTGGACTGCTGCTTCCTGAGATTTGCTTCTAGGACAGCATGGTGTCCCGCTGGAGACAAGGAGCAGTGTCTGGAGACAGTGTGTCATCACTGAGGAGAGCCACAGGCATCTAGAGCTCCAAGGTGAGGGCTGCTGCCTTACAGTTCTATGTACTGAATGTGTGATTCCCGATGAGCTGTGTAACCTGGACCTCAGCCTTCTCATCTGTAGAGAGATGTCAGCAGCTAACAATGAATATAATAAGTGAGGCCCTCCCCTAAGTGTAGTCCACTGGCTTTCCCCAGCATCCCGTTAGGAGATCCCTATTGTTTTGTGGGATTAACCGATGAACTAAAATAATGAAAACTCTTAGCACATGCCTCGAACAGTGAGTGCACACAACAGCTGTTTCCTAGATTTAAAGAGGGAGGGGAGGTGGACTGAGCTAAGCACGTTTTCACTAATGCCAAGAGTTTGGTTTCCTTGGTCTCCGACCTCTTTATCGAGTGGAACTCTGTGTTTACAAAAATCCATAAGCTTTGGCACTTGCCAGACGGCTAGTTAGTTCAGAGTGAGCACTATTCTTCCAGAAGACCAGAGTTCAGTTTATAGCACCTACCCTCACAGCAGCTCACACCTGTAACTCCAGTCCTGGAGATCTGACTCCCTCACAAAGACTTGCATGCAGGCAAATGTCAATGCACATAAATTATAGACAGACTTTATCTGGGTGCTGACAGTGCACACTTAGAGGGGGTCGGCATCTCTGGCCTTCATTCTCTAGATGTCTCCCTCCTTTATGTCATGACAGTAAGAAGGCTGGTTACCCAGTTTTTCTTCTTAGGGGTACCGTCTCTGGTTAAAAAGAAGCAAATGCAGAAAAGATGTATTGAATGTGGTTAGATAGGAAAGAAGGGCACAGAAATTCAGTGTATCTTCTCAAAGTAGCCACACTGAATACATTTTCCTTTTTTTTTTTAAATGGGTTTTAATTGTTTTTTTTTTAAAGATTTATTTATTTATTTATTTATTTATTTATTATATGTAAGTACACTGTAGCTGACTTCAGACAATCCAGAAGAGGGCGTCAGATCTTGTTACAGATGGTTGTGAGCCACCATGTGGTTGCTAGGATTTGAACTCCAGACCTTCAGAAGAGCAGTCGGGTGCTCTTACCCACTGAGCCATCTCACCAGCCCACATTTTCCTTTTTAATGATTCATTTGTCCCTTTTGACTTCTTCGGGATGGGTGCCTGTCTTAGTTAGGGTTTTACTGTTGTGAACAGATTCCATGACCAAGGAAACTCTTATAAGGACAACATTTAATTGAGCTGGCTTACAGGTTCAGAGGTTCAGTCCATTATCATCAAGGCAGAGCATGGCAGCATCCAGGCAGCATGGTGCAGGGTGGGCTGAGAGTTCTACATCTCATCTGAAGGCCGCTAGGAGAATACTGACTTCCAGGCAGCTAGGGTGAGAGTCTTAAGCCCACGCCCAAACACAGTGACACACATACTCCAACAGGGCCATACTTCCTAATAGTGCCATTCCCTGTGCCAAGCATGTACAAACCATCACAGTGCCTAACTTGTCTTCTTAGGGTATAGACTGTTAACACCTCCATACATTATCCATTGTCTCCTAGGGAACACCAGGAACCACTCTTAACCTTTGGTTCTCCAACCACCAGCAAATCACTGGCTCCAGCCACACAACTGAACCATTTCTCTCAGCAGTAATAACCTGCACCAAGTCCCACCATTTCCTGCCTGGACTTCAGTACCCAGCCACGTCCAAAGGGTCTCACACTGTAGCTCTGTCTGTCTTACTATGTAGACCAGACTGGCCTAGAACTCAGAGAGACTAAAGAAAAGAGACAGTACACTGGGCCTTCACTAGATTAACTGTTCCTGCCTTAGCTGCCTCTCAGTTGATTCTCTGCACTGCAGTCAAAGGGGTCCTTCTTTATGCCGCTACTTTAAACCAGACATTTTCACCTTCAAGGAAACCAAGCTCTTTAAGTAGCTTCCATCTTCTTGGACTCAGGCTTTGCATAATTGATCTTCCCCCTTGGCAGCAAGGACCTTAGTTGAGACCTCAGCTCAAATGTCATTTGATAGATGGGGGATGCCTTCTGAGAGCACCCGATGTCATCCCGTTTCCTCAACTTGTCTCTAGCCCCTTTCTTGTTTTTGTTTCTTTGGTGTTTGTTGGTTGGTTTTTGAGAGAGGGTTTCTTTGTGTCACCCTGGCTATTCTGGAACTCACTTGGTAGACCAAGCTGGCGTTTAACTCAAGAGATTCACCCACGAGTGCTGGAATTAAAGTATGGCCTTCCCTTTAGTGTTTTTTTGCTGTTGTTCTTGGAGGTGCTGGGTGTTGAATCCAGGGCTTCAGTCACGGTCAGCAAGCACTGTTCCACAGCCTCAACACCATTTTCTTTTCCAAGTCAGCAAAAGTCTAACATACACATTTGTCATCTGTCTCCTCTCCGTCTCTAGAGAATAAAGCTCTGTGCCAAGGAACGTGTTGGATCCCCAGTGTCCCAGCAACTAGCACAATGCCTGGCTCTCCATGGCCGAAGTGACAAATGAACCGTTTCTCAAGACGCCTCTTTACTCTCCTGGCTTTCCTAACCTAAGCAACACTCAGGACATGAGACAAGACTAAGCCTCCAGTCTGCCGGCCTCCATTCTCCGCGGCGGTAGAAATGAGCCTAGAGGTCTCAAGGAACCCAGCAGTTCCACAATTTAGTAAAGCAACTATGTCCAAGTTTGTGTGGCTTGGCAGTGCGCAGGGATGGCGAGCCAAAGAAAGCAATCTAGGAGTTGGGTGGCACCGGCGGCCTAGCCCAGCCTGCCCTCCCCGGATAGGGTTTGCAAATCCTAGCCTGTCAAACCCACCGCTTCTGCAGTGGGGCACCCGGGTAAGGCACCCATTTTCATGGTGGCTAAGGTCCAAGGCGCCCACCTCAGAAAGGACTCTGGGAAGGTGTGGCCTCTGCGTCAACTACGGCCAGAGGAAAAGGTGCCAACCCTTTGTTCGGAAAATAGCACCTCAGTAAGAAACGCGGGAAACACAGGGTGTCTTTTGGCCCAGCCAGGCTGTTGGCCGCTGAAAGAGAGCGACACGACGCATCCAACATGGCTGCGGCGCCAGCGCGGCGAAAAGCGACGGGAAAGAAATGGCGCCGGGCTGTGTGGCCAGCTTGGGGCACACGGCGTTGGGACGTTGGAACCAAGAAAGCGGCCTCAAGACTCTCTGGGTTCTACTGCCCAGAGACCCGGAAGTCTGACTAAGGCTACGTGGAGTGCTACCATTATGTCTGCACAAGGCCGGCCTCAAGCGCCGGGTTGAGCTCGGAATGCCGGGAAAAGTCCATTCTCGAAACAGAATGCGCTACGAAGACTGCGCTGACCCGCAATAGTGGGCGGGCCAACGACGCCAACACTGTGACGTCGTGCCGACGGCTCGCCCCACCCCCAGCCAACGTTCTAGAGCTGGCGGTGCGAGAACCCTACGCCGGTTGCGCACATTGCCTTGTTTAAGGTGGGCCGACCAGGGCCCCCATCTCCGTCACCGACGTAAAGCGGTTCCGAGAATGTCCGTGGCGTCGCGCGGAGCCCTCCAGACGCTGTTTACGTAGCGTCTGGGCCGTGCGTAGCGTTAAGTTGGAGCGGTCTCCGCGGCCGCCGCCATTTTGTGCAGTTGCTGGGAAGGAAGGGAGACGCCTCAACCGTGGCACCGCCCGGTTTGAGCGGGACCAGACCTCCCGACTGTCCTAACAACCCCGATTCTCTGAGTTGTGCTCCCGTCTCCGACGAGAGAGGCGGCGACGGTGGCGTCTGCGACGGGAGACAGCGCGTCGGAGCGAGACAGCGCCGCGCCTGCCGCCGCCCCAACAGCGGAGGCGCCGCCGCCGCCATCGGTCATCACTAGACCCGAGCCGCAGGCCCTCCCGAGCTCGGTCATCCGTGCCCCGCTCCCAGATCTTTATCCGTTTGGGACCATGCGTGGAGGCGGCTTTGGGGATCGGGATCGTGACAGGGACCGTGGAGGGTAAGGGGGAGGTGCGGGCGGGGGGCGGGGTGGCCCGCAGAGCCCTGAGGCTCGCGCCGTACAATGGCGGCGGCGCGCAGGCCTCAGGCTTGGGCGGACGTCTCTGCGGACCGCGATCCTGGCTCGGAAGTGGCAGGCCAGCCTTGTCGCCTCTCTTGGCCCGCTCGCTGATCATTTGATCCCTGCAGGCCGGCCGCAGTGTCTGTCTGGGGGAGGATCCGGATGCTCAAGTTTTAATCTAGGAAAAGCTGCTTGAGATCGTTTCTTTTCCGCTATGTTAGCCATCCCTGTTAGAGAGGGACTGGAGTCGAAAAGGCCTTTTTTTGGTTTTAAACTAGGTTTTACTCCCTTTCTGTTATATTTTTGGTTAAGTGGAATCAGATTGGAATGGGAAGTGCTGGAGTTGCTTTCCAAAAGATCCAAATTGCGGGTGACTTTTTTTTTTTTTTTTTGAAACTAACAAAGCCTGTTGAAATCAAGAGAACTCCTTGAGGTGGCACACCCTGCACTAGAGACTGAGTCAGGCTTGGAGTTCAAAGCTAGCCTGGGCTACACAGATCAGAACAAGAGAACAGTTAGCAGAGTTCAAAGTGAGGGCAGTGGTAGAAAGAAAAAAAAATCAGAATAAGCCTTGTAAAGGAATCGTAATTGTAGAAGCTTTATTCTGTCCTAGGTCATTATTCAAGATCCAAGCAGTTTGGGATTATAAGCAAGCCCAGTGGAAATAACACATAGGAGCCACATTATTATCCTTATTAGACTTAGCCTTAAAATCTCCTAAAGATTGGGTTTTGGCCATTATTACAGATTGAAAACAAAAGAAAACTGGTTATTTCTAGAAGTGTTTTAGACTTGTATCAGTTGCTTCATTTGCAAGTGGAGTAAAGTAGTCAAATGAGAAGGCCTGGCTCACTGTAGTATTGCACTGAAAAGCCAGAGGCCTTTTAAAGGTCTTGGTGGGTCTACTCAGTTGAATGTTTTTCTTTCTAGTTGTGCTGGTTTAGCAGTGGTATTAATAAGTCACCCAAATTCTGCCTACTGAATGTAGATACCCAAAGAATTCCAGTAAAATTTCTGGCCATGATCACTGCAGGGTGGGTTTGTCTCAGGGCCATGAAGCTTAGTCTAACGGTTGTCCTGGAATGTGTCCTCAGTGTCCCCAAGTTCAGAAACACGGGTGTAGGCCACCACACCAGGTTCTAACAGAAGAGGGGATTACCTTGTGGGGTTCCTGCTACCTCTCCCAATATTGGCAGGTCTTGAAATGAAATTCTTTAAAATAACTTGAAATTTCTCCAATTTTCTAGTGGTTTACAGGAAATAAGGAAATGAGATCTTGCAGAGCATGGTGGCTCATGCCTTTAATCCCAGCACTCTGGAAACAGAAAGAGAGGCCTCCAGCACAGCCAAGGCTATATAAAAGAAACCCTGTCTCGAAAAACAAAAGAAAAAAGGAAATGAGATTTTTTTTTTTTTTACAGCCCTGTACTCTCATAGATTAAGACAAAGAGGGTATATTAGGATTGTAGTTTCTAATTTCTTGTATCTTAGGTTTGGCAAGTGGCCATATCTATATTGTTTAGCTTACCTGTTTGTTGTATCTAAAAGACAAGGCTTATTTAAATCTGAGGGGGGTTTGTTTTGACACAAGTCTCATAGACCAGACTGCCCTTGAACTCTGACCTTGCCCACAGCTTTCACGTGCTAGGACTACACGTTATTCAATACCATGTCTAGCTTTGAATCTTATTTAAAAAACAAAACAAATACCCATAACCTACATTGATGGGGTTTTTGTTTTGTTTTCTCCCTGTAACTAAATAGTATTATTTGACCCTGGTGTGGTGACTCACATTTATAATCCCAGTGTTTAGGAGGCTGAGGCAGGAGGATTTCATAAAGAAGGCTGGAGAGGAAAGGATTACAACTCTTTTATTCTGGCTCTTTCTTTAGAGTAAACTAAACACACTAGACCCTGATGTCCCAATAGTTTGCTTTATAGAGTAGCAGAGAAGTTTTTGCCCCCAGCATAAGTGGGGAAATTGGCTAAGAAGCTGTTGTAAATTTGAAGGACTTGCTTGAAGTACATTTTTTTCGATGTCCACAGTCTTGGTCTTGCAGTTTAAAAGAGTACCACTTCTCTGCAAGAGCAGAGACCGTTAGTTTTTATTGTATCCAGAATCTCTAGTGCCAATTAAAACTATACTTAGTATAAAGTCGGTATCACTAACTTTGTCAGAGAGCTAAAATAGGTGGGAAACTGAGGTGGGAGGAATGCTGTTCCTTTCCTGTCACATGAGATGGATATTAACAAATCTACATTTTCTGGTGTCTCTAGGTTTGGAGCAAGAGGTGGTAGTGGGCTTCCCCCTAAGAAGTTTGGTAATCCTGGGGAGCGGTTACGAAAAAAGAAGTGGGATTTGAGTGAACTCCCTAAATTTGAGAAGAATTTTTATGTTGAGCATCCAGAAGTAGCAAGACTGACTCCGGTAAGAAAGGGGGGAGGGGGGAGTGTTTAAATATAGGGTAATATTTCAAGTATTGTTTTATATTTGATTTTATATTATGGCAGATCTTTTTAATGTGTTGTGGGTTTGCTTGTTTTGTTTTTTTGTGGGGGTATTTCTTTGTTTGTTTTCTGAGACAGGGTTTCTCTTGTGTGTTCCTTTGATGTCCTGGAACTCGCTTTGTAGACCAGGCTGGCCTCCAGCTCAGAGATCACTCTGCATCTGTCTCCTGAGTACTAGGACTAAAGAATTGCATCACCATGCCTTGCCTCTGTGTCTTTTGTAGGATGGAATTATTGTATTTGTAGAATAGTCCACTGTAGATCCAGGCTGGTCTTGAACTTGCTGTCCTGCTACTTTAGCTCCAGGCTGCAGGGGTCTTTGGGCAGCCACACTTGGTCAAACCCTGAGCTTTGTCCATGAAGACAGGTGCTCAGCCACATGACGCAGGTTTTCTTTTAGCAGCTCTGCTCTCCAGCCTAGCACCACATGCATGTAAAGTTTACACTGCCATTCACCTACGCTTATAGAACTGACTTCATATTGTGTATTTGTGTGCTTTTAACCAAACCACCTGGTGCTGTATTCTACCCAAGAATATTACTTACCGCTGGGCGTGGTGGCGCACGCCTTTAATCCCAGCACTCAGGATGCAGAGGCAGGCGGATTTCTGAGTTCGAGGCCAGCCTGGTCTACAAAGCGCGAATTCCAGGACAGCCAGGGCTACACAGAGAAACCCTGTCTTGAAAAACCAAAAAAAAAAAAAAAAAAAAGAAAAGAAAAAGAATATTACTTACCCAGAAAAAATGATATAATAGAGCAATTTGGCCCAAGTTCTGTCTCAATAGGTAACCCTGGCTGGTCTGGAACCTGTTTTGTAGCCCAGGTTAGGTTTGAACTTGAGGTAGGTTATCCTTCTAGCTGCTGTGCAGGGTGACAAAGTACCACCTAGCCTGGCTAGGAATTACTCTTGAGGGTTTTCTCCTCTTAGTCGTGTGCATCACAAACTTGGATTCATGCAAAAAGCATTAGCCTATATCACTGCAATACTAAAGAGTCTAAATTGAGAATTCTTATTGTCTTCATTCTTCTCTCACACAGTATGAGGTTGATGAGCTACGGCGTAAGAAAGAGATTACAGTGAGAGGGGGAGATGTTTGTCCAAAACCTGTCTTTGCCTTCCATCATGCTAACTTTCCACGTAAGTGCTGTTTAATCCTGTATTACGTAAGGTGCATAAAGGTTTTGAAAGGCTTAGGATTTTGTCTAAAAGACAAATAGAAACTTTTATATAGAAAGATAGTAGCCAGTTGGTGGTGGCAGTACATACATGCCTTAGATCCCAGCACTCAGGAGGCAGAGGCAGGCAGATTTCCCGAGTTCCAGGACAGCTAGGGCTACACAGAGAACGGAGTCTTTTTTTTTTTTTTTTAAAGAAGAAGAAGAGGGAGAAAAAGATAGTAATTTAGATGGAGCCAGTCAGGTGGGTAAGAGTGTTTGAACTACTTGAGTTCAAATTTTGGAAACCAAATAAACATGAAAAAAAGGACATAGATGGATACTGGCACACAACCAAGATAATAAAGTCCAAAAAACTTATTATTTTGTTTCTATTTTTTAAGATAAAAGACTCACTATGTAGATCAGACTGTCCTGGAGCTCAAAGATCTACCTGCCTCTGCACCCCAAGTGCTAGGATTAAAGTTGTGTGCCACCACACCTGGCTTTGAATAGTAATTTTCTATATTCCCAATGTTTTAGAATGGTGATTATTAGTATTGATAGATATCATGTTGCACAAATTTTTGTGTTTTAAAAGATTATTTCTATGGAGTGAGGTTCCTGCGGAGTTCAGAAGAAGGCATCATATTATCTGAAGTTGGAATTCCAGGCAGTTGGTAGATCTTGGGTTCTCTGCAGGAGCAGCAAGCACTCTATCTCCTCAGCCTCTGCTTTGTTTTTAATGCCAAAACTTTTACTAGTATTTTGCCCTAGCATTTTAAACTACAGCAGAACATTGCTTCTAGGATATAGTAGGAACTTTGGGAACAGTAAATGAGCCATGACCTGTTGTGTTAGGATAGTGTTGGGTAGTGTCAGGCTGGCCAGAGATTGGGTTTACAGTTCTCTGAGAATAATAAAGCAAATTAAGTCTTACCATCAGTAACTGCTACTTTTTAAGACTTCATATAGCGGGACGTGGTGGTGCACACCTTTAATCCCATCACTTGGGAGTCAGAGGCAGGTGGATCTCTGAGTTCGAGGCCAGCCTGGTCTACAGAGTAAGTTCCAGGACAGCCAGGGTTACACAGAGAAAACCTGTCTCGGGGGGGAAAAGAGAGAGAGAGAGAGAGAGAGAGAGAGAGAGAGAGAGAGAGAGAGGGAGAGGGAGAGGGAGAGGGAGAGGGAGAGGGAGAGGGAGAGAGAGAGAGAGAGAGACAGACAGACAGACAGACAGACTGACTTCATATGTACCCTTAGTTTACTAGTAAAGATAGTAATGTGTTCACTTTCTTACAGAGTATGTGATGGATGTGCTGATGGATCAGCACTTTACAGAACCCACTCCCATTCAGTGCCAGGGATTTCCTTTGGCTCTTAGTGGCAGGGATATGGTTGGCATTGCACAGACTGGCTCTGGGAAGACATTGGCGGTAGGTACCAAGTATTTGACATATAACTCCTTTTGTTGTCCTAGTTGACTTACATTTTCTCAGTTCTTGGGGGGTTTTGGTTGGTTGTTTTCTCCCGAGACAGGGTTTCTCTGTGTACTTCTGGCTGTTGCTCTGTAGACCAGGGTAGCCTTGAGCTCAGAACCACCTACCCCTGCCCCCTTCCAAGTGCTGGATTAAAGGCGTGCCACCATGCCTGCCTCACATTTCCTTAGTTCTTAAACTTGTAGTTAAAGCACTGTGAGCAAGCAGGGCATGGTGAGACCTACTTTTAATCCTAGCACTAGGGAGGCAGAGGCAGGTGCACTGCTCTCTGGAACCAGCTTGGTCTATGGAGTGAGTTCCAGGATGGCCAGAGAGTGCTACATAGTGAAACACTGTCTCCAAAGAAAAAAACAAAAAATTTCAGCCCTGGAGTATGGTAATTGTTCTATTTTCCCCTTTCCCATTAGGGCATTGTTAATGACTGACTAGCTTGTACCTGTTAGCCTAATGGCCTAGGTTTGTATGACATTGTTGATTCTCATTCCTCCCCAGTATTTGCTGCCTGCGATTGTTCATATAAACCACCAGCCATACTTGGAAAGAGGAGATGGTCCAATTGTAAGTGTGTTACCACTTGTAATTTTTCAGAATAGCCATTTTTAATGATGGTTGCATTTTATGCACTGTGCCCAAGTTAATTCTTTTTTTATGGGTCATCTCTCCAGACCCTGCCCTTATTCAGTTCTCACCACTTTTCTCCCTATGTAGAGGTGGTACTGGCCTGTCTTATTTGGAATTAAATGAATTGCCCAAAATTGTGCAGCAAAAAAATACGAATTTGAGGCATTCTTGCTCTTTTCTGTTTGTGATCTGGTTTATGTCCTGTGTGTGCTAGACAGTAATCCCACTGCTGAGCTCCATGTCTCTGAGCTGAACCCAGTCTGCCAACCAGTGTTTGCAGCAGATAGAAGTGCAGTTCTTTGTTGTGGGCTTTATTTTTTTGGTACTAGGGGTTGAATTTAGGACCTGATGCATACTAGGTAAATATTCAACCACTGGACTATTCGTCCCTCAAACATAATTCTAAATTACTCATTTTTATTAGGTTAACTTATTTTTCTGAAGGGAGTGGGTACATGCCACCTTCTTTTGTATAAGGCAGAATAACTTGTAAGGGTCAATTCTTTCCACCATGTGGCTCTCTTGATCAGGTTGCCAAATTAGGGGATTAGAGGTTGACAGGCAGAGTTTTTTTTTAAGACTTTGTTTTTTCTTTTTCTTTTTTAAAGTAAGATTTTACAAGGTGTAAATCAATCTTAAGTGGGTCATTTATGCCCCAAGTCATCAGCACATCAGAGTGAGTCAGGTGGGAAGTGCTAGTGTCCGTTCACTTCTGAGTAGTGAATATGTTCTCATAAGCCAGTGTGCCTGCCTCACGGTTGATACTAAAAGATAATAAGGGGAAATTAAACTACCTTTGAATTCTTAGGGTGGTTGGGATTTTGGGGTTTTATTTAAGTTGGGGTGGCTGTCTCAGGGTTATTTGTGTCCCCCCCCCCCCTTGTTTCAGTGTCTAGTGCTGGCTCCTACCAGAGAGCTTGCGCAGCAGGTGCAGCAGGTGGCTGACGATTATGGAAAATGCTCCAGGTTGAAGAGTACGTGCATTTACGGAGGTGCTCCTAAAGGTCCCCAAATTCGAGACTTGGAAAGAGGTAAAAAGAATTTTCATGCTTGCCAATTTCTATAAATGAAAATGAACATTGGGTTCTTCTAAGAAAATTTCAGTATTTTCAATAGTGTAGAAATTCTTGGGATTGTGGGTCTATTAGATATTTTGTTGGAGGAAATTTGTAACTAGAGACTTAATCTACTGTTTGTGACCCCTCTTCCATCATGCTCATTGGATACTTAGTGTAAGTTTAGCAATTGCTATAACATTGAATGCAGCCACTAGGGCTGGGGCTTTCTAGTTACTGTGTGCTGAGGTTTGGATATTGTATAAGAAAGGGTTCTTCATGGACTAGAGTTTTTGTTGTTATTGTTGCTTTATAGGTGTTGAGATTTGCATAGCCACTCCTGGGCGCCTAATAGATTTCCTGGAGTCAGGAAAGACAAACCTTCGCCGATGTACTTACCTTGTGTTGGATGAGGCTGACCGGATGCTTGATATGGGCTTTGAGCCCCAGATCCGTAAAATTGTTGATCAAATCAGGGTTTGTAAACCTGATCACTATATTTATACCTCTTTGTTCCTTAATATAGTTCCTTAATCTAAAGGAAAGCCTTCATTTCTTGATAGCCTGACCGGCAGACACTGATGTGGAGTGCAACCTGGCCGAAGGAAGTGAGGCAGCTTGCAGAGGATTTCCTGCGGGACTACACCCAGATCAATGTGGGCAATCTGGAGCTGAGTGCCAACCACAACATCCTACAGATTGTAGATGTCTGTATGGAGAGTGAAAAAGACCACAAGTATGGAAAGAGACTTCATAGCATAAAATATAATTATTAGTAATACACTAATATTAAGTTTGGTTTATATTTGAGACAGGGCCACACTGAGTATCCTATGGTTGTCCTCAAACTCATGATCTCCCTTAGCCTCCTAAGTGCTAGGATTACAGTTGTATTGCAACAGCTGAGAAAGCCAGGGGGATCTTTTATTTATTTAGGAGGTTGAAACTGTCCTAAATTGGAGCATTGTCTTTGTTGATCTTGGGTCCTTGTATTTGCATCAGGCTTTTTAATGCCAGCAAGTTTAGTCTTTAGGTGGGCTTAAGATTGACCTCTTACTGCCTCCATTTCTCATTCCTCAGAAATGAGTAATAGCAAGGATATCAGATCTGCTTTGAGTCTAGTATGAATTAGTTAGAATGAAATTGTATTGATTTTCTTGAGACAGAATCTCTGTATCCTTGGCGGGCCTAGAGCTCACAGTGTGACAGACGGCATCTTTGAGTCTCTGCCTCTCCTGTGCTGAGATTTAGGCTTATGCTGCCCAACTTGGTTTATGTGTTGCTGGGGATTGATCCTACCTAGATCATCATTCATGCTAGACAAGTACTGTGACCACAGCCTGAAGTTGCTTGTGTTGTTTGTTTTCCTGCACTGTGCCCATAAAGGGAATACGAGAATTCAGATCCCATGGGGCTGGAATTTGAGGTGGTTGTAAGCCATTCAGTGGGTGCCCAGCACGCCAGAGGCAGGCAGTTCAAGGACAGCCAGGGCCACACAGAAAAATCCTGTCTTGAAAAACAAACAAAAAGTTTGAGGTCTTTTTTTTTTTCCCCCTTCCTTTTTGGAGTAGAAGATTCTTATGTAGCTAAGGTTGATCTTGGCACTCTCCATCCTGCTTGAGCCTCCCAAGTGATACTGTGATTGTAGACCTAGCCATCACACTCTTCAGTGTGTGCCTGTGGGAGTAAATGTTATCTGTGTGCTTGATCTCTTCTGGGTGATGATTGCATTGTTGGTAATCTTGTCAGATTGATCCAGCTGATGGAGGAAATCATGGCGGAAAAGGAAAATAAGACTATAATATTTGTGGAGACAAAGAGGCGCTGTGATGACCTCACACGAAGAATGCGCAGAGATGGGTGAGTGCAGCATCTGGATAGCTTTTTGCCAGCAGTTCTCAATATAGGTCATGGTCTCTTAGGGATCCGGGACATTGAAAGATATTTAAATTATAATTCATAATAATAACAAAAGTAGTTAATGATGTAACAGTAAGATAATTGTGTGGTTGGGGTCAGCACATGAGGAACTGTAGTAAAGGCTGGCAGCGGTGTGCAGGGTGGGAGCCACTGCTTTGCTCAGGCAGTTTCCAAATGATGCTGTGTTGGGTGTCTTTTACCCGAGTGGATAATTGTGTGTGTGTGTAAATGAGCACAATCGCTTAAAGAACTTGATGAGAATTTGTACTAATATTTCTTTTGGAAAGATCTCTAACATATAATATTCTTCTGATAGTTGGCCTGCTATGTGTATCCATGGAGACAAGAGTCAACCAGAAAGAGATTGGGTACTTAATGGTAAGAACAAAACTGAGCTGCTACTTTTTTTTGAGATAGGATTTCACTGTGTGGATCAGGCAGGCCTTGAACTCAAAGAAATCCACCTACCTCTGCCTCCCGGGTGTTATCTGGGAATAAAAGTATGTGCTTCTATGCCTAACACAATAAAGGCTTTTGACAACTGTCATCTTAGCCACTGCATGTGTGCCTCCCCCCAACCAATTTATAAAGGACCAGATAATTAGATTAGTTTGGGAATGGTTTCTACAAAAACAAGTGCTCATAGACGGTATTGTAGATATGACCTGGGTGCATCTCCAACAACAGTTTTATTTGCAAAAATAAGTATTGTACTAGATTTTATTTGTAGACCAAATTTCACTCAGCCTCGTTCTAGTTAATTGAACTCTAGATATTTTCAATACATCTCCAGAGTTCTTGAAAGTCCATAATATAAATAAAAATAAGTCTCTTCAGATGACAGGAGCTGTGGAGATGGCTCCGCCATAAGAGCATGACCTGCTCCTTGAAGGCCCCATCACCCATGCTGGTGGCTTACAGCACCTGTCATCCTACCTCCAAGGGGGGTCTATGGCACAGACACACGGAAACATTAAGCTGCCATTTATTTGTTTATGCGGCACAGTCTTCCCCCCCACCCCACCCCAGAAACAGGGTTTCTCTGTGTAGCCCTGGCTGTCCTGGAACTAACTCTGTAGACCAGGCTGGTCTCGAACTCAGAAAAATGCCTGCCTCTGCCTCCCAAGTGCTGGGATTAAAGGCGTGCACCACCATTCACTGCCCAGCTGCAAAGTTTTTAAAAAATGCTTAAAATACTTTTCTTTGATTAAAATGGGTGTGGTATATGATATTTCAAGGTACAAAGCCAATGTTCTGAGAGGTGTGGCTGGGGAGGTCATTTTCCTTTGGTCATTGTCATTCACAGATGTTTTTTAGCCTCAGTTCCCTAACTTGGCACCTTTCTGTTTTTCTTCCAGAGTTCCGATCTGGAAAGGCTCCTATCCTCATTGCCACGGATGTAGCCTCCCGTGGGCTAGGTTTGTATAGATAGGTGTCTCTATCAGTGCTTTGTTTATCTTTTGGTTTAAAAAATTTTTTTTGTCATGTCAGATTTGCAATTGTATGTACATGAGTCTAGTTAAAAGAGGGTATAAGTGTGATTTTTTTTTTTTCCCTCCCTGCAACTTTCTTTTAACCTTCATGGGGGTTTTATTATTATTTTGGGTTTTCTGTGGTTCCCACCCCGTTTATTTTCAAAGTTCCGTCTGGCTCCTAGCAGTCTTTGGTCTGTAACAAGGCTTAGACATGACTATTAAATTACAGTTTTATGGCTGGATAGAAGGAGCCTAATTAGACCTAGCCATCAGAAGCTGGTTTCTTTAGTTTTCCCTTATACTAGTCTGTTTACTATAGAAACAGGGAGACCACTTCATGAACATTCACTCAGGGGTTTTGATTGCTCTCTATATAATGTCATTCTATTCAGTCTGCATTGCCCAGTATTACTTCAGTAATATGATTGTCAGTTATCCCTCCCTTTACCCGTTGTTTGGCCTTAGACATGTTTTCCGGTTTAGAACTTGATCTGAAGATAATCTGAAGTTTTCAACTCCTGCTTTAAAATACATACAGATAGCCAGCCTATGACACGCTGACCCAGAATGTTTACATGTATAAGGATTATCTGGGTGTGGTAATACACACCTTTGATCCCCACACTTGGGAGACAGAGGCATGGTTTCCTTAGTTTGAGGCAAACCTGGTATGCATAGTGAGTTGTAGACCAGCCAGGGCTACACTGCTAGGCTCTGTCTCCAGAAAAAGATTTCTTACAGCTAGGCATGGTAGTATATGCCTGTAAATTCCAGCACTTGGAAACCTTAGGCAAGAGATTCATTTGTTTGAGGGCAACCTACGTTAAATAGCAGGGTCTTGTTTTAGAGAGCTGGGGTGATTTCTGTTGGGAGGGAACCATTATTGATGTGTTTAATTTCCTGCTGAGTAAGGTGAGAAGTACCAAGTTTCCCTGTGCAATTTAACATAGAGATGATAAGTATTGAAATGAGTTCAGCAGTGATGGAGCCTTTTTATCCATTCAATTTTACTCCTCCTTGAGGTAGTGAGTGACCTGCAGCCATGGTGGGAAGTTGTCTCTTCCTTCCGAGGTCATCTCTGGGTCTGTGCCCTTAGAACCGGGGCCTGGGAGAGGAGGCAGAAGCCTGAAAGCAATTTACATAAAAAGCTTTCAGTAATGGTGGTTTTTAAAACAGGCTTGCTATGTGCTGGTAGCTTCTTTGTGCATCTTGCCTAGACAATTAAAAATTTGTTCTGTCCTTTTGCATATTTTAAAATCAATTGGCTACCATTAGAATAACTTAGACTCTTCATCCCACCCTCCCTCATTCAAGTGAGGGAGAGGGAAGGTGCCTGAGTCTGTTTCTTGTTACTCAACATCAGTGCTTGTTTTGGGCCCCTTTGTTTGCTGCCTTGTAAAAATCAAAAGGAGGGAGAAAACCCACCACAAATGGCAGAATTCTGACCAAGGTCCTCCAAGATCCTGGAAAGTGAAGGCTTCTACCTCAGACAGGGGTGCTATTTTCAGCTGAGTCACCAGGCCTTTTTTCACTTCTGTGGAGCGATGGTCTCTTAAATGATCCCTTCAGGTAAGTTCTTTGACTCCCATAGTTCCTAATAGTCATCTTGAGGTGACCACTGTTCCCTTTCCACTGGGATATTTTTTATTTTGCTTTTTTCTTTTTTTTCTTTTTCTTTTTTTTTCTTTTTTTGTTTAAACTACACACTGTTGAACTAAAAGTATTGAATTTATTTCATTTTGTTTTTTAACAGAAGCTTTGATATCAACTGCAGATCACTCAGTACATGGCTGAGGCAAATCTCCATTGGCCCGAAGCCACTCTAGATGAGCCTGCTGACTCTCCCAGTTAGTGAGTGGAGTTTCAGGCCATGGCATAGGGCTTTCCAAACCACATGTTCTCCCAGGCCAGGGGCCAAACATATAACTTTGCATTTCTTACCCTGCTACAGCATCGTCTATAAAGACAGCAAGATAATATTGTGGCAGTGCACCAGTAACCTCAGGGCAGCCTGGGCTGGAGAAACCCGATTCTAGGCTTGCTCTTAGGTGGCCTTCAGTCAGCTGTGCACACACAGGACACCCTTCTAGCATGAAGAACTTTTGCACCGTGTCCACCCCTTATCGAGCCCCTCCAGAAGTACTCCCAGCTGTTAGCCTCTGAAGCCCCAGTGCTTGCTGCTTGGAAAGCACGCTTCCGTGCATCCAGTGCAGTAACTCAGCGTGCTCTGTGTCCATGGCCACTCAGTGCGAGTGACTGCGGAGCATTAGTGAAGCTTGAAGAAGTGCTCATGGAGTTAACCCCCGCCCCGCCCCGCCTCACCCTTCCATCCTTGCCCCGTTATATTTTTTTCTTGTGGCATCAACGACCCAAGCCGGAGACTCAAGCTGCCCCCTGTGATAAGTGCCTTCTCGTCTTTCTGGTGTGATTCAGGACTTTAGGGGTCAGTAAAGACTGAGGAGCCTTTATCGTAATAAGAAACAGACATAATGCCCCTACTTCACATGCCCCTAACAACAGCTGAATTTTTTTAAAAATCATCTCCCCCTTACCCCTGAAATTAATCCAGTCTGGGCAATAGATGCAGTCTGACCCTTTGGATGTAACTTTTTTTTTTTTAATTTTTCTACAATCACCCCAATTACCTTGGGGAGGCGTTGGAGGACCTGAAATTTTTACCTGAACCCAGGTTCTCCGGCGCTTGGCAACCAAATGGGGCTACAGAGAAGCATCTAAGCCAGTTCACAGAGCGAGCGTGTGTGGGGACTTCTCACTGCCACGGACCCTTGATGCATGCTCCCCGCGCTCCAGTGGTCCCGTGTCAGAAGGCGGAGTTTTCGAAAGGAGGCCGCCAAATATAAAAGGCAAAGAGACGGGATCGGCTGCAGCGGTTTCCCAAAGGAGGAGGGAGTGTGCATCGGTCTGGTAACAAACAGAGAATGTTTTTTAATTATTTCTATCACAGAAATCTGTGTTTTATCTAGGATATTTTCGGAATATTCTTTGTAAAATGCAGATTTTTTTCCACCAAAAATTAGGATTCTGTTACTAAATTTGCTTGTTAAGTAGGTTAAAAAAAAAAACTACATTTAGCTGAAAGCATTACACTAACATTTGCATACTTGTAAGTTTTAGGGGTTACTCAGCCCAACTCCTAGCCATGTACAGAATATTATATGTGTGTCTCAAGGTTTCATGGTTTTCCCCACAGTCTTTGGCTATTGAATCTTCAGGTCACATAGACAATCTGATTGTTGATACAAGTACTAAGTTTCCAATAACCTTGAGTTGAGTGGAAAAAAACCTCATTTGAGAAGCTGGGCTTGGCAGTAGAGTGAAATTTTAGTGTAATGTGTTCTTGTGATTGAAAAGGGAAAGGTAATCTGGGTGTTTACACAAAGCAAAATAGGTGTGTATTTTGGCTTTGGTTTGCTTTTTAAATACAAGAGCAAGACAGAATCTAACTGTTGAGTCTGAGGATGTAGTGAGTAGATGAAGTGCCTTTCCGTGCTGCTCTGTGACTGGTCTGAAGGTAAGTTGGTTGTATTGTTGGTAGACTGTGCCAGGCTTCTCCCAACAGAGTAAAAGTGATTTGGCCCTGCACTTTAATGGTGGTTACTAAGTTCTTCTACATTCTAGCTTCGAAAGGGGGTGGCACTAGATTTTGTCATTCTGAACTCTGGTCTCAGTGTAGCTCCTGTCAGCATATCATTACAGAAGAGGCAGGAGTTTGGGGTATTGGAGGGAGCTCCCATAGGGTAATCACAAACCAAGATGCAGGGCCTGCCTGTGTCCTGAGTGGCACTGATCCTCTTTTACTCTGTTGGGATGAGTCTTTTTTTTGTACCTACTCAGGGCAGTTACTAACTTCATCTTCTCCCCTCTTGCTGTCATCTGCATTCGTGCTCTCCACCTCTTGGCATGTCTTTACCTTCTCTTTCTCTGCCACATCAACCTACACAATGTCTCCTCATTGACGTGGAAGATGTGGAAGATGTCAAGTTTGTCATCAACTACGATTATCCAAACAGCTCAGAGGATTATGTTCACCGTATTGGCCGAACGGCCCGCAGCACCAACAAGGGCACTGCCTATACTTTCTTTACCCCGGGCAACCTGAAGCAGGCTAGAGAGCTGATCAAAGTATTGGAAGAGGCCAATCAAGCCATCAATCCAAAATTGATGCAGCTTGTGGACCACAGAGGTGGCGGCGGAGGAGGGGGTAAGGGTAAGTCCTGGAATTTTCCAGGTACTGCCAAGGACTTGTAACACTAATTGTGCCATTTTTTTCTGCTGGTTTTTCTTTGTTGGTGAGTTTTTAGTTTTCCTTTTTGTTTGTTTTGTTTGGATGACAAGGCTCTTGTTTGGAGTTGGAAAGAAATTTGTGGCTTTGAATAATCTCATTTTAAGTGAAAAAGTAAGTCTGGTCATTGTGTTACTGTTAGAACCCAGTGTTCTTGTAGTTGAGGATTTAAGACCCATTATTTATTTAAATTTGGGGTTACATGGTACATGTCCAAAATTAAACTAGTAGTACATGCCTGTGAATCTTTTAGTTTGGTTTTTATTCTTTAAGACAGGGTTTCTCTGTGTAGCCCTGGCTGTTCTGGAGCTCACTTTGTAGACCAGGCTGTTCTCAAACTCAGAAATCAACCTAACAAAGCTGTCGCTGTCCAGCCAAGCTTGGGTTTTGTTTTTTCAAGACAGGGTTTTTCTGTATAGCCCTGGCTGTCCTGGAACTCACTTTGTAGACCAGACTGGCCTCGAATTCAGAGATCCGCCCGCCTCTGTCTCCTGAGTGCTGAGATTAAAGGCACGCACCACCACCGCCTGGCGGGTTTGTTTCTTTTATTTATTTGCTTGTTTTATGTATATGAGTATCTACTTGCATGCCAGAAGAGGACATTGGATCCCATTACAGATGGTTGGGAATTGAACTCAGGCCCTCTAGAGTCAGTCAGCTCAGTCAGTGCTTTACTGAGCCATTTCTCCAGCCCCAAGCCTATGTTTCTTAACACATGGAGGTAAAGCTAGGTATGTTATCTTTTTGGGACAGCTTGAGCTTCATAGCTAGACCCTGTCTCTTAAAATTTTAACATAGATAGCTAAACTGTTTTTCCTTCTTGATACCTTTGGAGAATTTGGTAATTTTACCTCATTTCATAGCATAGTATTAACCGAGGCATACAGTTGATCTACAGCTGTGTGGTACACTCAGGTTAAGTTTGGTTTTGTTATCAAGAAGACTCTAAAAGGCACCAAGTTGAGTGAAGTATTAACTTAGAGACTAGCGTTACAGATGAAGAACATGTGTTGAGTATTTCTGTGCCCCTTTATGTTCAGTTTGTTGGGATCACATACTCGGCATTTTCTTCCCACTAGGAGGCCGCTCACGATACCGGACTACTTCTTCAGCCAACAATCCCAATCTGATGTATCAGGACGAGTGTGACCGGAGGCTTCGAGGGGTCAAGGATGGTGGCCGGAGAGATTCTACAAGCTACAGGGATCGTAGTGAAACCGATAGAGCCAGTTATGCTAATGGCAGTGGCTATGGAAGCCCAAATTCTGCCTTTGGGGCACAAGCAGGCCAATACACCTATGCTCAAGGCACCTATGGGGCAGCTGCCTATGGCACCAGTGGCTACACGGCGCAGGAGTATGCTGCTGGCACTTACGGGGCGAGCAGCACTGCCTCAGCAGGGAGGAGCTCTCAGAGCTCCAGCCAGCAGTTTAGTGGGATAGGCCGATCTGGGCAGCAGCCACAGCCACTGATGTCACAGCAGTTTGCACAGCCTCCAGGAGCTACCAATATGATAGGCTACATGGGGCAGACTGCTTACCAGTACCCTCCCCCTCCCCCTCCCCCTCCTCCATCTCGCAAATGAAACTGCATGGCAGGAGTGACTCGTGCAGATGAATTACACATCTAAAGGAACACTGTCTTTTACCCTTCTAGACCTTTTCATTTTTATTTTTTCTTTTCTCAACCATTACGGTTTATCTTTTTTTAATGCAGATAGTTAAAATTTCACTGCCAGGTTTCTTCTGCCCACCCAAAAGATCCAGTCTATAATTACAGATTTTGTAAGAAAAAATATATATACACATAACTGACTGGAAAGAATTAATTTCTTTCCCCCAGCTTAATGCATGTTGAGGATATTGAGCTATTTTTCATCTTAAAGGTATTAGGCACTTTTGTTGGAGCCTGTTTATCCATGGGAGGGTGGGTAGGGAAGGAGGGACTGCTCTGCAGGAAGTGGTATCTGTTCTTTAGACTGCTCTCCTTAGGGAGGAGCCAAGAGGGATTTCCATGCACACTGCCCATGGTGGGTTTAAGTTACTGAAGTTCGATTACTCAGGCCTGATGAATTTTTAAGACTGCTTTGTTGGTCATTTGGCTGATGGCTTCTTATGTGCATTCAACAGTTAAAAATTCCTAATCGATTCTGTCATCATGCCCCCTCCCCACTTGTTCCTGCAGTTATTAAATATTAACCAGGTTAGTGTTGAGTTAGAAATTACATTTCTGAGTTCAAGCGTTGTCTTTTTAAGTTTAAAAAACTATAAAGGGTTGTTTTTACTAGGTAGACTGGCATCTGGGTAGAGGCTGCCTGGGATTTTTATCCCCACATAACCAGGGGCCATCTGAAAGTCATTTTCTAGCCAGATCAGCCACTGAGCGGTAAGCATCAGCGCTCAGCAGAGCCTTCCGAGCAGCATTTAGAAAGCACCTTTGGGAATGATGGACTGCAAGGGAGTGGGCGGATCTTCCTCTTAAACAGTATTCTTAGAGTAGGATTGACCTCATGGGCTGCTCTGCCCACTTGGTCAGGCTCTCCTGAGCAGGACTGCTAAAGAGCTTGCCTCCTCAAAGCCTGGTCTCTGAGGTGCTTTCTAACAGCTGGAGGCACTTGTTCTGGGCTTTCCTTTGCCCTCAGTTTTTCACAGGTAGGTAGTAGCCATGGAGGGCTGAAGCCCAGGCTCTCCTTACTCTCTGGAGTGTGAAGGTAGGGGTGAGCTCGTCTCACCCCTTTATTAAATGCTCCTGGAACTTGGAAGAGCAGCAGATGAAGTTGGAAAGAAAATTCTGCTCTTATCACCTAAACAGGACAGGAGAGCAGATGCCCCAGCGCCTCTAGTAGATGGTAGTGGTGGGGCTAGTGTGTGGCTGTTACCTGGGCCGCTCAAATTCATTCCAGGGAGGAGGCTCCACTGCATTCTTTGGCTGTGCCCTGAGGGTGCCTGCTCCTTTGTACGGTAACAGTCAATTTTGAGGTTTCTTTCAGGAAGAGAAAGGGATGGTTTTGAGGGGCTCAGAAAATAGGATTCAGTGTGTAACATAACAGGTAGGTTGTCAGCATGCTTGGCATTCTTCTGTTTTCCTTACCGTTTTACAGACTATGAAGCTGAGGGGGGATGGTAGGCACAGATGTGTGGCAACCCTGCTCTGTGCTCTGAAACCAAAGTGTGTCCTGTCTTGTCTGTCTCTCACCCTGCCAAAAGCAAGTGTCTAATCACTGATGCTGACCAGCCTGTTACAGATACTTTCTACAACCAAATTCAGATTTATTTTTTATTAAGCATTATACCATGGGCTGTCCTGTGCTCCTGTCACTCTTCAAAAACACCCCTTCTATTACTGCCTCCGGGGATGAAGCAGTAGCTAGGTTGCTTAACCTCCCCTCTCCAGCAGAGGCATAATCCAGATAAGTAGCAGATGTCATATTTCATAAGCTCTTTTGGCCTGGGTACAGCAGAAAACTAGCAGTTTTCCTACTTGGCGCAAGTGACTTGTGCCTCCTTGTCTGTCCTTTGTCAGCACAGGTGCAGGCAAACCCTTCCAGCTGGGTTAATTGCCGTTTATGGTTTACTCACTTAGGGAAAGGGCTTAGGTGTTAGGCTGTGGGCTGCTTCTCCCTAACCATCCATTGTGCAGACTTCTCATCTAAAAAGGTTGGTGGCTTTTGCTTGGGATCAGTGCTCTGCTAACGCCCTTGCTGGTCTCTCCACACATTCCTGTCATTGAGACTTGAATTGTAGGTGTGATGTTATGCACAGGATGCTCAGAGCTATGTTACTACTATTCTTAGTTTGTAAATTGTCCTTTTGATACCATCTTGTTTTCTTTTGTAGGTATAAATAAATACTTGACAATAAAGGTGTGAATTTTTTATTACATTAAAACTTAAAAAGAGTTTAAGTGTACTCTTAATGTTTTCCTCCAAGCAGTGAAAACATTAAGCAGGGTGAGTGTATTAGGCATTCTATTTAGCACCTCAGGCTGGGAGGGGAAGGCTACATTGGTGGTTCTTAGCACAGAATGGATTTACACAGTGGCCATGGTGTCCATCTCAGCTAACAAGTGAGCTAAGCAGTCCTAAGCACTTGGCAGAGCTGGTTATTTGGACTGCTTACAGCTTGCAGGCCAGGTGGACATGTGGCTCGAGTTCAGCACGCTGACCTAGGGAGGTTCTCTGAATGGATCTTCCCAGCCCTGGGCATGAGTTGTATAGTCCTAAGGAAGCAAGGAGTTGAGCCACTCACGGAGGTATCTACTGCTTCTCTTCACTTGGCACTTGTAGGGCACCATCCTTGGGCAGATGGGCTAGGTATCCCATTCTATCCATGGTGGATTAGGGAGGTGCTGCCGTTTATCCCAAGATGGTGCTTTGCTCAAATTCACACCAGTCACTCTAACATGAAGTCCCAAGTCTTGGCTTGAAGTCATGAAGCAGTGATCCGGATGGTTTGCTTTAGCTGCCATAGGGGTGGCCCTTCTCTTCAAACTGGCACCGGGAGGCTTAATTTCTTTCCTTTAAGGACTAAGGAAAAAAAGATAAAATTTTACTATGTGTTGTACTTAAAGAAGAATTCCTGCCCCCCTCCCTCCACTTTAGCTGGCCTTGAACTGGAGATCGCCTGCCTTTGCCTCCCTTGTTACTTGTTGCGGGTCACCCGTGGGGTTTATGCTGTTTCCCCCCACTTTGGTTACTGGTGTTCTTACATCATTTTAGATGAGTATGTCTACTCCATTCCCATAGCCTGTGTCTATCCATCCCAACCCTGTTTTTAAACTGCCCTGATTAGTCTCTGCATGGTGGCTGCTGGGCATGGTGACACAATAACAAACCCCATAACCTAGATCCCTGGGGTTCTGTGTGAACTTAGTTTCCTTGCGTTTCAAGGTCTACTACTGCTAACAGCTGCTTCGGGGCTTTTGGAGATTGAGGTTTTCCCAACCAAGTTTGTCAGAAGTCCTCAGTTTTCCTGTCTGTGCACGTTGCTGATTGCTATTGGTCTGTGCCTCCCCAGATCCAAATAAGCTCCAGAGGGATGAACCTTGGCTCTGCCTCAGACCAGTTGGAGTAAGTCTGGCCCTCAGGGAGTGACACTGTTGGGAGGCCTTGGAGGACTCCTAGTGTTCAAAACTCCCGGACAAACACATGAAACGGCTTTCTCCTGGCAGGAGCACTCCTCCCTCTGGAATCAAAACTTGTAGGCCAATCGAAAACAGGAAGCAAACATTTTCCTAGTGGGTTACTAAATGGAACTACTCCCTTCTCCACCCCTTGATTCCTGGACCCATGGATCCTAGTTATAGGAGAAACTCTACCGTGTATCAGACACTGATTCAAAGCATATGTTGCCTTCAGTAGATACCTGCCCCAGCCTTCAACGCCTGGCTCTACACAGTGCTACATTTCCTCCAACAAGGGCATACCTATTCTATAAAGGACATGCCTAATAGTGTCACTACCTGTGGGCCAAACATTCAAACAGGTATGTTTACGGAGGCTAAACCTATTCAAACTTATACAAGTACCAGACATAAGAGTGCACAGTGACCAGCACTCAGGAGGCAGAGGCAGGCAGATTTCTGAGTTCCAGGACAGCCAGGGCTATACAGAGAAACCCTGTCTTGAAAGAAAGAGAGAGAAAGCAAGCAAGCACCGTGACACAGGACCAGTGCCTACCTTTGGTCACATACAAGTAGAAGAAGTCACAGTAAAAGATGGTTTGAACAACTCCAGACACTACTGAGATCTGGTCATAGAAGTTCTCTGTCTGGTACCGCCTGATCCAGTTGGCCAGATAGAGGAGCCGATAGAGCCCCAGGAAGAACAGGTAGTGAGTGGTGATGGTCTCAGCCTCTCCGGTCTTGCTGATCATGAAGAGCTGTGGCAGGATAGCCACTGACTCCAGATAGATGGAGAAGGTCCAGAGGACCTGTCAGAACAACAATAGAAAGGCTGGAAGTCCTTTGCTTTAGAGGACTCATGTAGTGAACGTTTGCTGAAGAGAATAGTTTGACACACAATCATTTTACAGGGTACCAATGTTGCTTTGAGCAAACTTATCTCCCTAGGAAGGAATAAGACCCCAGAATGTTTTGCCACAATAGGTTTAAGAACTTGTATTTATGGCTTTTTGCTGTTGGGAATAGAAAAAAAGGCCAGAGGGCACTCTGCCCATAGTGTCCCCAGCCCTGAACTTTAGTAGTTAAACCTGTCCATCACTTACAGAAATACAAACTCAGGTATGTAATGCCTGCTTGTTTCACAACAGTGCAAATTTGTCCATGAAACATAGTTTTGACAGACTGCATAGTGTGTAAGTGACATTTAAGATAAGGTGACAAGGAACAGCCAATAAATATCGGCATAGAACCTCCAGAGATGATAGCCTTTCAAAGCTCAGGCCCGCTGCTGACTCAGCCTTGGTACTCTTGGGGACACAAGGTGTCAACTGGAGGAGGGTTACCACCTGTTTAACTTGGAGCCTTTGGGAACTTCAGGACTATGACTAGATGAGCCCCTTCACGGTGGGGTGGAGGTGAGTGCTGTGAACGGTGAGCAAAGGCTCATGGTAGAAATGCCCAGATGGCCGAAAAGGGTGCTGGGAGGCAGTCCTGCCTTGGGACTAAGACCCACCTCCATCGGCGTGTAACTGTAGTTCACCAGAAAGGAAAGGCCAGTCACGGGGACCAGGAGGAACTCCAGCCGGAATGTGTCATTTTCAATGTCAAACGTTTTCCGGAACTTCCAATAGATCATGTACACTGTGACATAGGCACAGAGGAGGAAAACCACCTAGGGAGACACGGACGTCTATGACATCATTTAACACTCGTACTAGACCATATCTGTAATTCTAAGGGCTATCATGCTATTGTCCCCAACAGGCCACCCTGCCTCTGTGTGTGTGCACACGTGTGCATGTGTGAGGAAGTGTGCATGCTTGTGTGCGTGTGTGCGTGTATGCATGATGTTTCTGGGGCCCCTAGAGTCACGAGTTGGAGGTTTGCATTAGAGTCACATGAGTAGCTTCTCTGATGCCATCCCAAGGGTTTTTTTGTTTGTTTGTTTTTGGGGGGTTTTTTGTTGTTTTGTTTTGTTTTGTTTTATTTTTTTGGTAGGTCTGGGCAGCCTTGGAATTTGCTTTTCTAACAACTTCCCAGGCTGTGCCAATACTGTTGGGTGGCACTAAACTACACTGGCACAGAGAGCTCACTCACACTTCACTAGGATGAGAGACGAATGCTGTCACCACACCCTGTAGCATGGTGTCACATGCTCTGTGAAGATCTGTCAGTCTGTCTCTGTCACAAGAGGATTCATGGGCAGGACCCTCCTGTGAGTCCTTACTCAGCACAGATTAGTGACAGAGGGAACACAAGGAGTGACGACCACATTTCTATTCCATTACAGACAACATCTCATCCAGTCACAGCAAGGCTGGGTCTGCAGAGAAATGAACTAAGCAGGTAAATGGGCCAGCCTCCTGTAATTCTAATGGTGATTTTAAGACTCTCCCACCCCCACCCCAGCCAATGGTCTGGAGAGGTGGCTCAGAGGTTAAGAGCACTGACTGGGGGCTGGAGAGATGGATCAGTGGTTAAGAGCACTGAGTGCTGCTCTTCTAGAGGTCCTGAGTTCAATTTCCAGCATCCACATGGTGGCTCACAACCATCTGTAATGGGATCCGATGCCCTCTTCTGGTATGTCTGAAGACAGCGACAGTATATTCACATACATGAAATAAATAGATAATAATAGATTCACACTGTGTACAGCTGCTTCGCAGGAGACAACATCCTCTTACCTCTTCCACTGATGAGCTACCTGGAACCCCAAAGGATGTCTCTGAGACTTTTGATGTGCTGTATCATCTCTTGAAATATTTTTGGGGGGCGGGGCATGAGGGGAGGTTGGTTGAGACTGAATTTCTCTGTGTAGCCTTAGCTGTCCTGGAACTCAATCTGTAGACCAGGTTGGCCTCAAACTCAGAGATCCACCTGCCTCTGCCTCACAGTGCTGGGATTAAAGTAAGATTTTAGGATTTGGCTTAGCCATTCCATGACTAATATACTCATTTGCTTATGATGTTCTGCCCTGAAGGTATAGGATCCATGAGTCTTGAATGTCTCCAAGTGCCGGGCACAGCAGAGCAGGACACACATTGCACAGGTGTATGGCCAATGCAGTTCACTAAATGCCCAGGGTCCAGGAAAAAAACATCTGATTTGTTTATTGTTTAACCATTCTGTGTGATCGTTAATTATTAGGAAATATTCAGTCCATGGTAGGGCGCCAGTGTTTATGTCACTGTGCGTGCGTGCGTGTGTGCATGTGTGTGTGTGTGTCTATGTGTGTGTGTTGTTAGTGGGAGTCTTTTGAGACACCGTGTCACTGTGTAGCCCTGGAACCAGGTTGGCCTTGAACTTGAAGCGATTCTCTTGCCTCTCTGCTTCTCCAGTGCTGAGAAGACATGAGTGTATCATGCATGTTACTTGCCTCACACTTAAACCTGTGACCTTGATGAATCTCCCAGCCACCTCTCTGAGTGAAGTACAAGTACCATGGTGGTCCTGAGCAAAAAGTACAGAGACCCGTTCCTGAAAGGCCGTGGGCAGCAAGGCAGGCGAGCCAGCTCCAGCCCTGGCCTCAACTTGCCAGCACACCAGGGATCCCCATGCGTTTACCTTCATCACTGTGTTGTAGATGGAGATGAAGTTCGAGAAGAGGTCCAGGTACCTGGTGGTAAAGACCAAAGCGAAAAGAATCTGGCTCTTTCCAGAGATGCCTGTGCAGGGTGAACAAGGGAATCATGAGAACATAGCCTTCAGGGTGGCCAGCCAGGAGCGGCTATCCCTGCCCTGCCCTGCCCTGCCCTCAGTCACTGGAGTCCCTGTGCCTCTTGTTGAGCTATGATCTGTCTACAAATAAAGATTCGAACACTATGTTCCCTGTCACCTTGCGTGCGCCACCTTGGTGCGTCTCTGTGGAGGATGCGGAGGTGGTGTGAGTCGCCTGGATGGGGGTGTTGAGGCTGTTCTGTGTGCCACCCCCAGAGCTCCAGTGGCAACCCCAGAACTCCACTGTGGGAGAACTGACTCCAGCTGCTGATTCACCAGGGAGACAAGCAGGCAGAGAGAGTTAGAGATCGGCCAGCAGCGCTCTGTTTTCAAAATGCACCTTTTTCTACTTATAAAGGTTATGCCTATATTTATTCATTGCAATACAAGAATTAGGGGTGCAACTCAGTGACCGAGCACTTGCCAGCATATGAGAGGCCCTGGGTTCAGTCCCAACATTGCCATAAGTAAGTAATAAACACCAAATGGTACATGCAGAAAAGATGCCTGAGAACACAGACCTCTGGCCAGAGCTCATGTATGTGCAGGAGTGCATGACACAGGTGCCAGGACTTGTCACACATGCTGTCTTGGTCTCTACACTGTTTCTTTTCTTTTGAGACGGGGTCTTGCTGAACGACTGGCCTGGAACTGGCTATATAGAATGGGCTGGCTTCCCAGGTATGGTGGCACACTCCTTTAATCTCAGTACTCTGGAAGCAGCAGCAGGAAGATCTCTATGAGTTCCAGGCCAGTATAGTCTACAGAGTGAGTTCCAGGACAGCTAAGGCTATACAGGGAAACACTCTTTAAAAACAAACCAACCAAACAAATAAACGAAAAGAATAATGCTGGCTGGGCTGGTGAGATGGCTCAGCAGGGTAAGATCACTGACTGCTCTTCTGATGGTCCTGAGTTCAAATCCCAGCAAACACATGGTGGATCACAACCACCCATAATGAAATCTGACACCCTTATCTAGTGTGTCTGAAAACAGCTACAGTGTACTTATGTATAATAATGAATAAATCTTTGGGCGGGAGCGAACAGGGAGTGAGCAAGCAGAGGTCCTAAATTCAATTTCCAACAACCACATGAAGGCTCACAACCATCTTTACAGCTACAGTGTACTCACATACAAAAAATAATAAATAAATCTCTTTAAAAAAAAAAAAAGGAGCCGGGTGGTGGTGGCACACGCCTTTAATCCCAGCACTTGGGAGGCAGAGACAGGTGGATTTCTGAGTTCGAGGCCAGCCTGGTCTACAAAGTGAGTTCCAGGACAGCCAAGACTATACAGAGAAACCCTGTCTTGAAAAACCAAAAAAAAAAAAAAAAAAAAAAAAGGAGAAGAAGAATGCTGGCTTTGGGCTGGGCATGGAAGCACATACCTTAGGAGGCAGTGGTAGGCCTTTTGAGTTCAAGGCCAGCCAGGGCTACCCAGTGAAACCACATCTCAAAATTATAATTAACTAACTAATTAATCAATCAAAGTAAAGGTGCTGGCCGCCAGCTTTTAGCAGCCCTCCCTGCCTCTGCCTCCTCAGTGCTGAGGTTGCAAGTCTGTGCCACCACAGTGCCCAACTCCAAGGTCTGTCTGTCTGTCTGTCTTTTTTAAAAGAACCTATTGAGCTGGAGAAATGGCTCAGTAGTTAAGAACATTTACTACTCTTACAGAAGACTGCAGTTTGGTTCCCAGCACCCACACAGTGGCTCACAACTGCCAATAACTCCAATTTTGGGATATCTGATGCCCTCTTCTGATACCCACTGTCATGCACACAAGTGGTTCACAGACCACTCAGGTACAAACACATACACATAAAAGGAATGAATGAATAAATATAATATAATGCTATTTATTTTAGGTGGGTGTAGCAGTACCAACCTTTAATCCAAGTACCCAGTCAGGTTGATCTCTGTCAGCTCCAGGCCAGCCATGACCACATAGTAGTAACATATCTCAAAATACAAACAAAAATGTTGTGTGTGTGTAGTGCCTGCATGAATATATATGAAGCATATGTTCCCATATAAGAACCCATATAAGTGTCTGGAACAGGAGCTACAAACAGCTGTTAAGACATGATGTGGGTCCTCTGTAAGACCAACCAGCGCTCTTAACCCCTGAGCCATCTCTCCAGCCATGGTCTGTGGTGTTTCTTGGTCTACTCTTTATTTAGTCCTGTATCTGATTTAGAGTCTTGTTACTTTTAATGCTTTTTTTTAAGATTTATTTATTATTATATCTAAGTACACATAGCTGTCTTCAGACACACTAAAAGAGGGCGTCAGACCTCATTACGGATGGTTGTGAGCCACCATGTGGTTGCTGGGATTAGAACTCACAACCTTTGGAAGAGCAGTCAGTGCTCTTAACTGCTGAACCATCTCTCCAGCCCTTAATGTTATTTTTTTAAACAATTATTTATAAAATTTATTTCCTTACTTAGTATGTGTTTGTGGTATCTGTGTGTATGTGCACACCATGTATGAAGGTCAGGGGACAACTTTCATGGGATGGCTCCTTCCTTGTACCACATGGGCCAAATTCAGAAGCTCAAACTTAACAGCAAGTACCTTATGTCACTGAGCCATCTCAACAGCCAGATCTTCAGTATATTTGAGACAGCACCTCATGTGGCCCAGGCTGGCCTTGAACTCTCCGTGTAGCAAAACTGGTCTTGAAATCCTAATTTCCCTGCCATCTCTTTCTGCGTGCTGAGATCTCAGGCTTGTGCCGCTACAACCAGGGGTTTTATTAGTGAAAGAGCTTCGGCGTCCAGAGGGCTCCCTTGTGCCCTCATTCATCCAGCTCATACCTGGTGGCCATAAAGGTTCTCACAAGAAGGCAAGGATAGGGCTGGGCCTTTGTGCATTGGTGCAGTGCTTAATCCCATCACTCAGGATGCAGAGGCAAACCAGCCCAGGCAAAGGAGCCCAGTCTCAAAAAAAAAAAAAAAAAAAAAAAAAAAAAGGAGCAGGAGAGACTGGGGCGTGGCCCTGGGCAAGAACACTTGCTTAGCGTCACAGGTTCCATACCCTTGACTCCGGCTCCCCAGTGTTCCTGCTTCACCCCCTGCCTGGGCCCTGTACTCTTATGGCTCTCCTGCAGGTCAAGGAGATGGCTCCAAGGGCCAGGAACTTCCTTTATCTTCCTTCCTTGCCACGCCCACAATAGCTTCGGCCACACCTTGCCACGCCCACACTAGCCTCGGCCACACCTTGCCACGCCCAACGTTTCCAGTCCCAGTGCTGGTGTCTCTGAAGCCAAGGTCAACTGACCTCACTACTGCTCTCGAGAGCTGCTCACAGAACGTTCCCATCCTTAGCATCCCTCTCCTGGACTCTGTGACATCAGGCGGTTGTGCCTCCCCTTCTATGGCTCTACCTGTCTTTGTCCACAAATCACCCAGCTGCCTGCTGTTCTGTATCTCTGCCATCTCAGCCATCCCTGTGGCTGATGGCTTCTAACACGTGTGCACACACACACATGCACACACACAAACATACACACACTCCAGAGAGCCTCCAGATCCAAGGCTCCTCTTAGTTTTGGCCTGTATGTTCATTCATCTGTCCGCTCCATTTTTCAGGACAATCCCACAAGGCCCCAAAAGTCATCCAAGACAAACCTATCTCCGAATAGCCTTCTCCACCCCTTCTTGGTAAACAGCCCTTCATCCCTCTGCAAACTCATGGCCACCCTTGAGCCTCTCTCCCTCTCTCACACCCCTCCAGTCACCACGCCCCAGTATTCTTTAGCCTCTCTCTTCTCTACTCGGCTACTCTCAGATAGCCCAACAATTGCTGGCCAGCGGCCCCACCCCCACCCCCACTTTCCATTCTCCATCCAGAAACCCAAGGGCTATTTGAAAACAAAATTCTGCTTAAAGCTTTTATGTGACTTCCAAATGTCCTTAAAAGACCCAAAGCCTTGTCCCAGCTGCTGCCTGGGCCATCCTCCCTCCTGGCTCTTGCCACACCCCCTCCAGCCTAGCAATTTGTCTAGATTCTATTCCAAGTGAACACAGGGTCTGCATCCTGTGACCCCTGTAGTGACTCTGCCTTCCTGTGCCCACACTCCCTGTCTCACTCTTCTGGTTGTGACGGGCAGTCTTGGGATGGTTTTTTTGTTTTTGTCTTGTTTGTATGTTTTCGAGACAGGGTTTCTCTATGTAGCCCTGGCTATCCTGAAACTCTCTCTGTAGACCAGGCTGGCCTTGAACTCAAGAAGATCCACCTCCCTTTGCCTCCCAAGTGCTGGGATTAATGGAGCGTGCTACCACTACCCAGTCAGAGTGACATTTTTAATGATGGAGGAGACTCCTAAGGTCTCTCCCACTCTGAAGAACACTGGGCCCAGATACCGGCTGCAGGCGAGTGTGGGCCTCACATTCCTCACTAGTAGTCCTGTTTCCCCTCCCCCCCATCCCCCGCACATGTGATTGGAGCCATGTGACCAAGACCTAGGACCTGAGTAGAGCCTAGCAGGGAGACAGACGAGGCCATAAAGGAACTCCTATAGGGGGTGACACAGATGGGGAGGCGACCTAGACCAGGTGGGGCTGGCTGTGTTGCCCCTTCACCAAGCCCTTGCCAAAGAGGCACCTGCCCTATTAGGACAGTCTAGGCAGCAGCTTCATGGGGGATACCTGGCCACTATATCCTCCAGTCCTCTTAACCTTGTAGGCTCAGGGTTCTACCCATAGTGGCTCCACACATAAACACATAAACACTATCCCTACCAGAAGCCCAGGAGAAGAGAGACACCGTGAGTGAGTCCCTCTGACTGATAGGGAAACAGAAGCCCCAGGCTACACAACTCAGCAGGACAGTGGGACAGTGGCCAGTGTGTCTCTGGCATTTGGGGCTGGCACCAGCTGCCATTTTTCTTTCGCCTACAGCAACGCATACTGATTTGCTCCTCCTGTCGCTTTCTGCTGGTCTCTCAGTAGGTCAGCTCCCTAAGGCAGGGCATTGGGGTATCAGGGCACAGTGTCCCTCACAGGATGAGGGAGGAGGTAACAAGCACTCCCCCAATCCTACCCCGGACCTCTAAAGCAAAGTCACAGGCCCAGCAAGCAGAAGGGCCGTGAGAGACGATCTCTCAGGCAACTGACTACTACAAACCCCCGGTAACGTCTAATTCAGTCCAGAGCCACTGGATCCAAAATGTGTCTGATCCATACTCAACCAAGTCCCTCTCCTGATCAGCCTCCCAGGTGACATCTCAAAATGCTCTCAACCTCCATTTCCGGAGTCTCAAGAGACCTGCTGAGCCTCTGCCTCTGCTCCTACTTCTTCGATGGTTTCCTTCATCCTGGATCCCGAATGTGACCGGAAAAAGCCTTTCACCATTAGTCCATCCTACCTTCTGGATTCCTCTTCCTCCTGTGTCCTTCCCAGGACATGCCCTATGCCCTGTGGCTTCTACGTATTTGCACGGGTGTTCTCAACACCGTACCCTGTACCTTGAGCACATACCCTGCCCATCCTCTCTGTCCACGTAGCCCTCAGCTGCTCTCTGCCTCCCCAGCTCTGGTAGAGTCTGAGCTCACACTCAATTGCATGCCTGGGACAGGCAGGGAACGCTAGGAACGGAGATGGCTGAAAGACAATGGGCAGCTTCTTATTAACCCGGGGACTGAAATCATCAACCCAGCCTCCAGATATTTCCCATCCCAGCAAGGCCGCTAGACCTGTAGACAAATCGCGAGCCCCTCCAACGCCTTCCACTCAGAGCCAGCTCCACATCCCTGGGCCAGGCTGATATCACCAGCTGGCAGGAAAAGGCTCTCTCTGGGGAAATAAAAGGCAGGAGAGAATGAAGACTCGACGACTAAGGCGACTTCAAATATGGTCTCCTCCCAGGGGAAGGTCCCCCTCCACTCCTCGCCCAGCAGCCGTGATACTGCCAGCTGCCCAGTTAAGGATAGGGCGAGAAGCGTGAGGTAGGGCTCTTCATGGAGACAGAAGCCACGCTCCCTCATAATCTCCCGGATCCTCTGATGTCGAAAAACTTCGCTGAAGTTTTTGGAAGCGCGCGCGCCCGGCTTCCCTCTGAGCCTAAGTCCTCACCATGGTCCGGTCCCGCCCCGCCCCGGGCGCCGCTCACCGGCGCAGCTCTTGGACCTCCAGATCTTCACCAGGAGCAAGATCATAGCCAGGAGGTGGCTCAGGTCCCCGAGGATTCGGAACACGTTCATGGTCCCGCCCGCCGCTCCCGCGCCGTGTCGCGCAGAACTTCCCAGGGAACTTTCTGTTGCGCGGGGCGCTGCCACGTCCCCGTCCCTGCTCCTCGCGGTGCCCCAGGCCGGTGCCGCGCCTCCTTGCTGGCGCGCTCCCGCCGCGCGCACCCTTGGCCGCGCGGTGACGTGGCGGGGCGGCCAGGCGCGGGACAGGAGCCAGGAAGCAGCGCTTCTCACGTCCCCACGCCGACAGGCGGGGCAGCTTACACAGCCGCTGCTGGCCCAAGCCGAGCCCCTCCCTCTCTGGTCCTGCGTAGGCACCAAGTGTTCCTCTCATCCCCAGAAACCACAGTCAGGGCCTGGCACTCACTTCAAGTCCTGACTTTCATAGCTCTGTTGGGCCCTGGGTGGTGGAAGCAGGCTTTCAGCCGCGGAAGACCTCCCAGGTTGGAACTCCCGGGAAGTGGTGCTGAAAGGAGCCATCACCTGTTAAACTCTGAGATAACCTGAGCTAGCTCTGAGATAACCTTGTTGATGGTTTCCGGTGGGGAGAGAGGCTGACTCTGAGTCCCCTTTCTGGGCTTCAGTATTGACTACAAGGGAGATGCTAATGGTGTAAAAGAGGCTGAGTGTGTTGGGGATGCCCACCGCCTTCATTTCTGCCCCCCTCTTCTTCATGTGGGAAGACACTGGAAAGAACTTCACTGACCAGGAAAAACTCCAAGCACGGCATAGAGGCAGGCAGGATAGAGTAGGAAGAATCTTAGGTGGGCTGGAGGCCTCCATTGCTATGTGAAGCATCCTCTCTGGGCACAGGTCTATTAATCTATAGCTATGGAACCGATAAACCAAGGGCCTTTCTGCCTTCTCCTTGATCCCAGCCCCCCTCCCTCCTGTAGCTGGTTTCTTCCTAAAGAAATGGCTTCGTCTGGCTCCCTCTGTGTGCAGGAGAGGCTTCGGCAGGATGAAGATCTGTTGCTTACGGTGTTCGCCAACTCTTTCCTGGCCTCCATTGCTTTACCATTACTCCCCGCACAAAGCAGTTCTGGGAGGCTTTGCATGTGACCAGTAGCACTGCCTGGGGGGTGCAGCATGGGGGACCCTGGGCAGCTTGCTGTGAATCTACACACACACACACACACACACACACACACACACACACACCTTTCCTGGGGAGATGAAACACACTTGTCTGCTCACCCCAGATAGGGAGCCCACGACAGCCTAAAGTACAGATAGTACCAATATCCAGCTTCATGAATTAATGAGTTTTGCTGGAGTTACTTAGAGGAATATGGGTGAAGGGTTGCTTACAGGAGCAGGAATGACTCAGAGACAGCTGCATCACCAAAGCCCACCCAGCATGGGTGACAGCTCACCAAGCTGGGAACCTGGAGCTCTTCCCACTGCCTGCAGGCAGCTCAGCAGGTTGGAGAATATCCTTCCCAGGTGCCTCAGTTGGTCTAAATCTCTCGAAGGCTGCTCTTCTTGTTCTGAGTCTTCTTACTCCCTGCTTACTCTGGCAGGGAGGAGCCTAGGGAATCTGCTCAGTTTCAGGGAGTTCCTGAGACTATTCTTGTTGTTGTTTACCTCCCTGCTTAAGGAGCTACCCAGCAGGATAGAATGTTTTAATCTCAGAGGAAGCTTATATAAAACACACAGAGACAAATGCACACTCACACAGACATACGTACACATGGACACACAGACACACACAGACAGACACAGACAGATGCACACACAGACACACTCAGATACTCATACACACATACAGATGCACACACACAAAACACGGGCACGGTATAGGCTTGAGGGACACCATCTCAACAATGTGCCCAAGTAGGGAGGGCACTGCCATTCTCACACCACACACAGAATCCAGGGCCCAGAGAGGTGCTATCATTTCTGATGATCACACAGGACATCGTGTCAGCCTAGAGCCCAAGGCCCAGCTCCATAGGGTTGGAATTCTCAGCCCAGAGAGGTGGATGACCAGGTGTCAGCAAAAATTTACACCAGACAAGGAGCGTTCCTGTGATGAGGGCCAAAGGGCTTGCGCATCTGTGGGAGGTTTGCATATATTTCGGGTGCTAGGCAGCACATTAGACATACTGGGCAGCCCTTCCCTGTGCAGCCTTAGAGCCCAGGGGGCAGGGAATGGACCCTGAGGTCAGACAGGTGAGGTACATGGACCACGGCTCTCTGGGAAAATAAATGGCCCTCAGTTCCCTGCCTAGATGTCTCCCCCAAGCAATGCCCACAGAAGGCAGTGGTTATTTAAATCTCTCAGGTGAGGCTACCCAGCCAGCTGGCATCTCCTTCCAGCGCCCACATCCTCCTCAAGCCAGAGAGAACGAAGCACATGCAACACATCTGTCCGGGAAGCAGCGCAGCTGTGGGCGGGGCCTGAGGCAGGGAAGGGGCTGAACCTTCCCCTTCCTTTAATTCCTCCCAGGAGACACTGGCAGGGGGACGGGCCAAAGTCGGGAGGCCTGAGAAGTGACCATCACGGGGGCAGAAGGGAAAGAACAGGCTGGGAGGCTGCAGGGCTTGGTCCATATCCAAGGTCTGCTACTGTGCCTGTGAGCCTGCGCATGCCCCTTCTCTGGGCCTCAGCTTGCCTGTCTGTTAAATGGGGGAAATGGAGAAAGAACAGCTGAATGCTTTTCCATGATTCTGGTGTCTGGCGTGCCTGAGGGTCCTATGAAATGGATACTATGTTGGCATCTTACAGATGGAGAAATGAAGGGTCCAAGTTGTTTGTTGCTCTTGCAAGCCTGTGTCAGCATCCTTTCTCCCCGGTACTGTCTCTCTCTGTTTCTCCCGGCTGCTGTCTCTCTCTGTTTGGCAATGAGCTCTTCACACCCATCCCATCTCCAAGGTGGAGCATCTGAAAGCACCAGGGAAAGCAGGTGTGCTGGTTTCTACCCCAGTAATCCCAGTACTTGGGAGACCGAGGCAGGAGGATTGGCTTGAGTTCTGCGACCCAGTCTCAATAAGAAAGAAAGAAAGAAAGAAAGAAAGAAAGAAAGAAAGAGAGAGAGAGAGGGGGGAGGAAGGAAGGAAGGAAAGAAGGAAGGAAGGAAGGAAGGAAGGAAGAAAGAAAGAAAGAAAGAAAGAAAGAAAGAAAGAAAGAAAGAAAGAAAGAAAGACAGAAAGACAGAAAGACAGACAGGGCTGGTGAGATGGCTCAGCAGTTAAGAGCACCGACTGCTCTTCCACAAATGTCATGAGTTCAAAGCACAGCAACCACATGGTGGCTCACAACCATCTGTAATGAGATCTGATGCCCTCTTCTGGTCTGTGTTTGAAGACAGCTACGGTGTACTTGTATAAATAATAATACATAAATAATATTTCGAATAAATAAATAAGAAGAAAAGAACCTCTGTAGTAAATCCCCCTGGTTAGGTAAGATACTCCAATCCAGCCTATCCCCTGCCTCCAGCCATCCTTTCCCATCAGCCCCTGAGCCCGGTAGATAGGAGTGAGTACCTCACCCTCCGTGTCTCAGTTTCCACACGCCCAAAACTGTGCTTGCTGAGGGGAAGTCAAGGGGGAAATTTCCCTCAACTTAAAACTGTGAGGAGCCGGAGCGCTCCCTCTCACTCCCTAAGCAGCTTATATGTTCAAGGTCAAGTTGTGGGAGAGAGAATGAGGGCCGCTCAGTTATAAAAAGAAGATACACACACACAAGCTTTTTTTTTTTCCCCCTACTGCCTATAGTGCTTTCTTATATTTCACCGTGATGTCAAATACCCTGCAGGGTTCCAGAAGACAAGAATCGATTCTGGGGGCTCTTAAGACCCACCAAAGGCCTGTGGCCTGGTCTCACAAACAGCCCAGCCAGGGGTGAGCTCCCAGCTGCCCTTCTCTCCCTGCGGCTGGACCCCAGGTGTCCCCAGGAGCCTGATGGCTGGCAGGTCTAGGGTTTACTGATCAGGCAGTCAAGGTTGTGAAACTTTCCTTCTGCTATAGCGCCAAGAATATATATTGAAAACCAGCTGAGTGCTAGGTGCCCCGAGGGCTGAAAACAAAAAACACTCTATGAAGTTTTACAAGATTTCTTTGGGTGCCCAGTGGGGAAGGAGGGACTGGTCACAACACTGTAAGACCCAGCGGGTAGCATAAGAAATCTTGTTTGAGGAAGTTGCATGCAGGATTGTAATTAAGGAAAAGTGTCAAGGCAAGTGAGTTTTGAGTAGTAGGAGTTTGCCTCCAGAGCCAAGAGCCGGAGTAAGGAAAGGCCTACGAACAAGGAGGGAGGCGATGGCGCACTGTCCCAGAGCCTCTGCGCGGCTCTGAGTTGGAACAGATGATCTTCAGGTTAGGCAGAGGAGTTTAGAGTCTCAGCAGCCGAACTGAGAAGCTGCTCCGTTTAAACCACTGTTTCTCTCCCGTCCATAGTCTGTGTGTATATTTTTACTGGGATAGTCACAGGGCCAAAGTTAAGCAAAGCGTTTCGAAGGAACACGTAAAGAATCACTTGTCAGCTGTTTGATCCCCTTCGCAGGAACCCGAGACCCAAGGAGGGCTTGCAAAAACAGACCCCGTGCAGCCTCCGAGGGCGGATTCCGGTTCAGTAGCGCCTTCCTGGCGCGGTAGAATTCAGCCGCTAGAAGTGCTCGGGATTGACTGTGCGGGGTGGGGGTGGGGGGGTGACGCGGGTTTCCGCACATCACCGCGCTGTGCTTCTGAGGTGTGTGCTCGCTACTCTTGGAGAGTTACTCTAAGGACAGGTGTCGTTTTCCCGAAACCCTAAACGCTGTGGTCCGCGCGCTGCTCTAGTCTGGTGGCTGAGTCGTGAGCCGGGCCTGGCCCGGGCGAGGTTCCCACGGCAACCGCAAGCCGCTCCGGGCGTCTCCGGAGTGACGAGGCGCGAACCAAGACCCGGAGCCGGGATTTCTGGAGCCGAGCCACGGAGCGAGGCAGGAGAGAGATCGCGGCTGGCCAAATGAGGAGGGGAGCCACGCCGCGGCCTTTCGTCCTTGCGCGGGCATCCAGCAAACTCCTCTTCCACTCATCCCAGCCTCAGTGTGGCCATCAGCTGCGGCTAGATACCCTCCTGGGGATTCCTTCCCTGCTATCAAGGTGGGGAGACGGAGAGCTAGGCAGCATCCCAGTATCACTGGGTGAAGTGGGCAAAGCCAGGCTCTGTCCCAGGTGGCTGATATTCCGGACAGAGAACTGTGCAGACAAGTGGAAGACAGGCCACACGCACCTCCTCTGGTTCGAGGACTAGCCCAGTTAGTAACCTGCTGTGTGGTCTTGAAGTCCCCACTCCTCTCCAGGTCTAGGAGATGGAACATTACCACCAATGTCTCAGAGTAGCTCTTACCAAGTGTGTGAAATAGTCACCAAGTTTAAAAGAAGCTGTCAAACTGCAAAGTGCCTTGCACATGCCAAGGGCCATCTCCGTCTCTGTTCTGGTCCTGTCCCTCACTCCAGCCCCAGAAGCTTGGTCTCAGAACCTTCCATGCCTAGAGGTTTCAAGCCTGCAGGTGAGTCCACCCCTACCTTTTTCTCCCTATGGACAGAATCCAGGACGGTTCTCCTGGGACCTAAGACTCTGTATAGAGCCCAGGTATAGAGGGATTCACAGAGGTGTGGCCTTCCACCTACATACCCACCTGTCCCTCAACTCCACAAGATCAAGCTCCTCACTCCTGGAGGTTGTCTGAAGACCAGGACCTGCCCCCTGGATAGAGCCCATTTGGTGCAGAATGCCCTGGGAGAGCCATGTGTTGGGCATGCATTTGGATAGTTGCATTGTGAGCGTGTGTGTGTGTGTGTGTGTGTGTGTGATTCATGGGTGTGTGTGTGTGCGTGCCTGGCATGGCAGGCCTTCGTGTGTGTGCACTTTGGATAGATGTGTGAGTCTGTGTATGTGAATGTGTATATTTATGGCTGTGCGATGTGTCATGTGGTATGTGATGTTCATTCCTGGCGTGTGTGCTTACTGGGCATCTATGTGTGTCTTTCTGGTGTGGATGCCTATCGTGTGGGCTGTGCTCAGGGTCTGCAGGAGTGGGCGTGTGTAGCTGCTGGGACCTTGAGTGGTTTGTATATGAGAGTGCTCTGGGTGTGCTAAGGGGCTTAGAAGATTTTCCCTCCCATCTCTGCTCACCTGGTGACCTTCTTCCCCGACTATGGACTGTGATGAGGCCGCTGGGCAGGCAAACGCCAGCCCCTGTTCCCTCTACAGACCCGTGGCTGCTCAGGTCTGTGGCCACATATACCACCAAAGGCTAGGTTGGATGGGTGAGCCTGGGGCCAGGGCTCATGTGATACCCCTCAGTGCCTGGCCTCCTCCCCTCCCCACAGCAGGAGCAGCAGCAGGAAAGGTTGGCGGAGGGGGGCTATTTTGGGAGCATCTCCTTAGCAACAGCTGCCACTGCCGTCTGTGGCGGTTTTTCTATAGGTGCTAAAATATTCCACCCTGGTGACTGAGTGCTGGGCGGTGGGTGAGGATGGGGACTGAGGGTGGGAGAGACCCCTACAGTCTTTCATCCCAAGGGTTGTCACCCTGACATGGATGCTGGCTCTCTGGACCCCCAATGGCCTTTTTCCCACTCTGGACAAGGAAAGAGGAAAGCCTCTTGGAGGTGTGAGTACTGTGGAGCTTTGAGGCAGGCCAGTTGGGTCCTGATCTGATTTCTTATCTAAACAGCTGGGTGACCTCAGTTTGCCTCATCTGTGGAATAGGCTGGCTGGACTCTCAGAAACTTTCTAAGTCAAAACAACCAACAACAAGAAAACCCCATGTGGACCCAGTAACAATGGCCATTTCTAAGAATTATTTATCTTAGTTTATGAATAAGAGTATGCAGTAGCTGCCTTCAGTAGCTGCCTTCAGAAGAAGGTATTGGATCTCATTACAGATGGTTGTGAGCCACCATGTGGTTGCTGGGATTTGAACTCAGGTCCTCTGGAAGAGCAATCTGGGCTCTTACCCACTGAGCCATCTCTCCAGCTCCCAACAGCTGCCCTTCCTAAGGGCACTCCTAACCCCAGCTCTCCCACCTGTCAGCCCTCCCTGACCCTCACTCTTCCCAGCTCTATGTGCAGGCCACTGTGGGACCCACGAGGTCTGAGCAGGTTCCTGGAGTAGGTGGGTTAGTGAGCTCTCCGCCAACCTGGAATGACCCTTCTTTTTTTTTGTTTTTGTTTTTGTTTTTTTTGTTTTTTTGAGACAGGGTTTCTCTGTATAGCCCTGGCTGTCCTGGAACTCACTTTGTAGATCAGGCTGGCCTCAAACTCAGAAATCTACCTGCCTCTGCCTCCCAAGTGCTGGGATTAAAGGCGTGTGCCACCACCGCCCGGCTGGAATGACCCTTCTTTAGCACCTCGGTAGGTGTTGAACTGAGTTTCAGTCCTGGCTTCTGCGTCTGTTTATTCCAACTGAGCCAAGGCAAGCCATTTCCTCTCTGGACCTCAGTCTTTGTACCCAAGAATTGAGGGGAGTTAAAGACTCTGCTTCACAAAGTTTAGGGGTCAGATGAGAGATAAAATAGGGGCCTGTGGTATAATGAACGGACAGACAGACTTCAGTGTAACACGTGTTCCTCTGGACAGTTGTCTCTGGTGGTTGAAGCTGTGCATTCAACACAATCCTGTGCCTCAGTCTCCCCATTGGAACAGTAGTGCCTGAAACATAGAGGTTTTGTTTGTTTGTTTGTTTGTTTGTTTGTTTGTTTTTCAAGACAGGGTTTCTCTGTATAGCCCTGGCTATCCTAGAACTCACTCTGTAGACCAGGCTGGCCTCGAACTCAGAAATCCACCTGCCTCTGCCTCCCAAGTGCTGGGATTAAAGGCATGCACCACCACTGCCCAGCTAACATAGAGTTCTTGTAGAGACTCAGGCTGTGGGTGATTCTAAGGGCCTGGGACAGTGCTAGCTGATGGGACGAGTCTGTGGAGTCTCAGATTGTCTGCTCCATCCCACCATAGCTACCTCTCGTGGCATGCTTCTGTGTTGGATGAAGGCTGGTCCACTTGCCTTCTCAAGCCTGTCCCATTACACATGAGGCCTCTGAAGTTGGTCCAGAGAAAATACGTAACTTACCAAAAGTTCACACAGGTTCTAACACCCAAGCTGCCATTCTCCTCCAGGACCTCTTACACACACACACACACACACACACACACACACTGCTAGGCTTCCTACCTCCCATCTCAAACAGGGCATGAGCTACTAGACATGGCCTGTGGCGAGGTCTTCCCAAAGCCTTCAGTCATTCTCAGAACACAATGTTCAAAGTGGGGATGTCTCTTATTCTCCTGCTTTGCCCAGGGAGAAACCAAGACCCAGCGTGAAGAGAATTCCCGGCCAGGGATGCTTGGCTGATTGTTGGTGGAAGAAGGACTCTATTTCCTGGTGTCCTTAGTCCTCACCTGGCTTGGAACTGCTTTCATAGCTCTCCTCACCTAGCTCCTGCCCTGATGCCTTCCAAGGCCTCAGCAATCACCCCACAGAGCATCCCAAGCGCAGCAAGGTGGCCCTATCCCTCCCTCAGACTTCTGCCTAGTGAGCTGGTGAGAGACAAGTAGCCTTGCAAGAGCAGTTGTGCTGGACCTAACGGGTCCTTGGTTCTGCACGCCCCTCCATCTTTCTGCTCTCTTTCTTCTGCATTCATCACCCCCAGGGAAGCCCCTGGCCTGTGGGGACAGCCAAAGATCACCTGCTGTCCCTTAATCCTGCTGATTTCAGTCCACACAGAGGTGCAGGGGATACTAGGCATCCGTCAACTGCTAAGTGAGCACTTAGTGTGCTGGAGGGCGAGAATGTATGCACGCGCGCGCGCGCGCGCACACACACACACACACACACACACACACACACACACACACACACACACACGCCGGGGAACATCAGTCCTGGCTGTCTGCCTTAGGGCACAGCAGGGTAAGAAGAACAGACACTGCACAGAGAAGGTCCAAAGTGCTCTGGAGGGCACCCGTGCGAGGAAGAGCCTGCTGCCAGCACCCACCTGCCTTCAGCAGCCTGTTGTGCACAGGGCGCCATTAGCGCTCACAGTTTGGGGCAAGTTAAACAGAACCTTACTCAAGGTCATGCTGTTTCTAAGTGCTTTTGAAGCCAGGTTGGTCTGATTTCCTAACTTTTAAAATAAGAACCATACTCATGCCTAACCCGAGGGTTGGGGATAGGTGGGCCCTGGGGTGCAGGCTGATTGAGCGAATAGGTGCTGGGCTTGGAGAAGAGTAGAAAGGCTCCGACTGTGAAGAAAGACCAAGGGCATTTCAGGCAGTGGGGAACAGAGCGTGCAGGCAGAGAGAGGTGTGAAGGCATCTGGTACGTTCTGGAATCCGTGGGAATCGGAGGACATGTGTGAATATACGGTGTGCGGGAGCCTGACAAGCGAACCGTCCTGAGGCGCTGAGTTGAGACAGATCCTTTGGCAAAGGGAGAACCTACAGAAAGATGGCTGTGTGGCCTGCGTAGCATTCACGAGTCTTGTCCCGGAAGGTCTGCTTGGCACAGGAAGCCAAAGAGATTGGAGACTCAATCAGTTCTCCATAAGTTTGTGTGCTTCCCTTCCCCCCCAGCCCCCCCCCCCAATCCCGAGAGATCTTCTCCCTCTGTGATCTGGGTCCAGTCTTCCACGGCCAGAGGCTCTCTGCTTGCAGGTCTTCTAGACTCCTATGGCCACAGAGAAGGGCTTTCCTCACCTGCTTCCTTAGAAGGCTAGGTGACAAACGCTCAGGAACGTGGCTGGCTCGGCAGGAACTGGGAGGTGCTTCCAAGAGTGTGGGACCCAGACCTGAGCTCTCTGGGGGATTGGGGGAGGAAGGTCTGGACCTTCTCTTATAGTGCTGGTGAGATGCCTCCATCTTTAAGAGGTTTGCTGCTCTGGCAGAGTACCCAAGTTCAGTTCCCAGCGCCCACATGTCACTTCACAGCTGCCTATAATTCTAGTTGCACGGAACCTGACAACTTCTTCTGGCTTTCACAGGCTCCTGCCCACATGTAGCACACATGCACGCACATGGGCATCTGTACATGCATGGTGCACATACGGACACACACAGGCATCTGCACACATAGACATAAATAAAAAAGGAAAGACAGATTAGTAAGATGAGAAGAAAACAGGGACTAGGGTTTGTTGACTTCCACTCCACTGGGTGGCCTTTTGCGAACTTTTGGACGTCTGTGGGTCCTCAGTTTCTCCTTTGTGAACTGAAGCCTTACTGATAGACTGTGCCACTATTAGGGTTCTTCCAAAAGAACGACCTCTGTCTCCTGAAGTGGGGGTGCTTAGGGCCCTTAGCTGCTAGAGCTTCGGGAGAGGATGCAGACCACCCAGGAGAGGGTCAGGGCCACCGGGACCCCCACAGGACTGGTTCCCACCTACCCTCCTCTGGGCTCGGAGAACCCTCCCCACCTGTCCCCAGGGGCCTCGCAAATCCGGGAGTGGATCCTCCTTGGAACGGATCCTCCAGTAGGAGTGCGGCGGGGCGAGGAGGAAAACCCGGGCAGGATCCGCGCGAGAACCGGACGGCGCAGCCTTCCCCCCCCCCCCCCCCCCGTCCCCGACCCCCGACTCCTGCTGGAGTCCTGGGTCCCGGGCGCTAGTGGCCTGCCCGCGTGGGTCAGACGCACCAGGAGGGCCGGGGTGGGGTCCGCCTGGGGCTGGCAGCCGGGGCGCGCTGCCTCCGCAGCGGGGCGCGGGTCACGTGTGAGGAGGGGCGAAAGTCTCCGAAGCGGGGCGCGTGCTGCGAGTTGGGAGTTCTCGGCGCGCCGCGGGCGGCGGGAGCTCAGGCTCCCGGGCGAGCCGGGGACGCGGCGGGGACCGGGTCCCAGACGGAGGGGGCGGCGGCGGGAGTGGGAGGGACGCAGACAGAGAAGGACACAGCCGGCCGAGGAGGCGGCGCGGGGCGAGGCTGAGCCCGGGCAGGGGCCGGAGCGCGGCGACCAGGTGCCACGGCCCCGCGGGAGGAGAGGCGGCACCGGGGCACAGCGGCGGGGACCTTGTGGCAGGCGCGAGGTGGCCACAGAGCCAGGAGACCCCAGAACTGAACAACGAGAGGGTCGTGGGGCTGTGGGTAACAGCGGGCAGTGGGGCGCCTTGGGCCCCTGGACCCCTCGACCCGAGCCCGGGCTCCACGATGCTGCCGCCCGGGCGGCGCCCAGCTCTTGACGCGGGGCAACGCTGAAAGTTACGCAGGGAGCGGCGCGGGACAGCGCGGAGACCCCGAGACCCACAGAGGCCGCCTGGGTCAGTGGCGACATCGCGGGCAGGCGGCGCCCGCGTCCCAAGCCCGGCGCCCCGGACTCCGCCCGCCGGACTGCGCCGGGGGATGTAGCGGACACTCGCCGCCCAGACCCTCCTCGGACCTTACGCCCCGGGGTAAGCTCGGGCTCGTCCATCGCGAGTACTCTTCGTCCGTCTGTCCGTCCCAATGTCTGTCTAGCTCAGAGAGTTGTTTGTCCTGCCGCTCTGGCCATACCCGTCCTGCACTTATCCATCAGACCCGATTCCTGAAGGGTCCCAGTGTGGACCTGTGACTTCCCCCAAGCTGGCGCGCTCCGTTTATTTGGCCATCAGAGCGTCTCCTGTGGGTTGTGGCTGGCAATAGAAGGGAGATGGATGACAGAGATTTGACCTCCTGCCCTGGCGACGGCCCTTCTCTGCCCCCGCCCACCTCCATGCCAGGAGCTGCGAGGCAGGTGACTTGCAGCAAGGTGGGAAGGGGGCGTCTCAGCTTCCCACCACCCACCTGCAGTCTCCGTGAATGGTTCGGAGTATGACAGAAATCTCCCTTCTGCTGTGTTAAGCACCTGCCTTGTGCCAGATAACCCCAGGGTAGGTGAGCCGGTAGTAGCTGAAGGAATGAGGTAACAGTAAATGGAGCATTTCGGGGATTAGAGTGGTGGAAACTAAGGCTGTAGAGAGAGGGGCAAAGATGCTTTTTCTTCTGCAAAGGGGAAACAGCAAAGAGTCATGCCGTGGGCTCTAAGCAAGGAGAACTTCACCACCACCTGCAGAATGCCCACTAACCAGGTCAGCCTACTACTGCCCCCCCCTCCCCCACAAACTATGCAAGGGGACTCAGACTTCAGGGCAGGGAGCTGTAGACCAGCTTGGCAGGCAGCAGTGCCCTCTAGGCACCACACAGGGTGGCTGGGCTGCCCTAACAGGGAGGGCCTCAAGAGGGGGAGAGCTCCAAGTAGTAGGCTGAAGGACCTAGGGACCAGACGAGGTGTCTAGCCCTGGACAGAGAAGGGCTGGATCCAGGGATCCAATATTCACTCCACCCCCACTCCCATCCATCCCTGCACCTTGCAGGACTGCTAGGAGTCCAGAGCCATGTGTAGCCTTGACTTGGCTTCTGAGGGGAGCAAGTGGAGAAACAGGACAGTTAGGGCAAGTGGAGCGGGAGGACTGAGCCTGGAACATTCTGCTCTGCCCTCCTATGGAAGAAGGGTCTCTTTCTGAAGTTTTCCATACTGGGCATCAAGGCTCGTATATCCCTTGGTCCAGGCTTCAGAAATGAGACCAGCTAGTTGAGACACTGGGCAAGTTATGCTCCTTGAGCCTCTGCCAGCACATCTGTGGAATGGGGACACCAGACCTGCCCCACTGACCTCCAATGCAGGGCCTTTGAGCTCTGTGAGCAGAAGACTCTTGGTAGGCTGAAGAGAGGGGTGGGCAGATGGGGGTGGGGGTAAGAACTCAGTTTACTTTGAGGGAAAATAAGTAGTTACCAGTGGCAAGAATATGGCTGGAAATGCAGACTGACAGTAATGGAGGTGTCTAGGCATAAGTGGGGGGACCTGGGACTTGGGCGCTGTACCTAATGTTACGCTTAAAGAAACATCTTCCTAGGGGAAAAAAAATAGAGGTGACTGGCCAGACAGAAATGTCCGCGGGCTCCCACTGGGGTGACCTTGGGCAGTTAGCTTGACTTCTCTGAGTCACAGTTTGTACCAGTGGAGAATGGGACTTCATGTCATTGTCACTGGCTTGCATACAGTGTCAGGGCCCTGGGAAAAGCTTGCAGAGCCAAACCATGCAGGTTCTAAAGAGACATTTGTGGATCGGAGGACAAAGTCACTCTAGGATGCTGTGGGAAGATTTTGGGGCTTAGGATGAGAGGGAGGGGGAGGAGGAACTGTGTGGGCTTACACAGGGCGGGCTGGTTCTTAATGTGGATCTGGGGGAGGCGGGGGCGAGTGCTGAGGGGGGTGTGAGGAGGAGGGGGCCCCCTCTGCGGGGACCACTGAGTCACGAGGACATGTAAGCGACATGACAACCAGCAACGTGGTAACCAGGAAACAAGCAATGGGAACGAAGCTGGAGCAGTGTGTCGTGGTGGGGGAGGGCAGACTGGCAGCACCCAGGCTTGGAGGGTCCGTGGTGGGTTAGGCTGGTCGGCCTGCAGGGGGTGCGGGCCAAATAGGCTGGGTAAGAACGGAAGTGTAAGAAGTGACAGGAAGCACCCAGGGGCTCAGCGGGGCAGGGGGCTTCTCTGGTCCCTCCCCGCTCTTCTTTTCCTCCACATCCCCACTCTTCATGCCTCTCCCCCTAGGATGCCAAATTTGGCTCACGCAATCTGTCGTCTCTCTTCTGAGATTGGCACGGGGATGGAAGCCGAGTGCATTACATCAGCGCCTGATCCCCCTGCACTGGGGGAGGGAGGGGAAGAACCGAAGACCGACCAGGCCAGGCTGGGATTGGAAGGGCAGCAGCCAGACTTCAACTTCCCTGCTTGTCTCCTGTTTGCTCTTCTTACCCTAATCTTAGATGTAGGGGGAGTTTGGGAAAGGCCATGACGAACTTAGAGGTGGGACCAGGACTCCAACTTTGGGGAGGTTCCATGACTTGGGCAGGAACCAGTCAAGCCCTGTTGCTGTCTCCCTGGCTAATTGGGACCAAAGAGTTCTCAGGACTTGGTGTGTCATTGCCTGGCCATGTGACCTTGGGCAGATTCCCCTTGCGTAGTAGAGTCTACATGTGTATAGTGAATGTTGGCCGCTTTGTAGTATTGGTGACTCCCCTGAGAGGAGCCACGTTGGCTCTCCAGGGCCCCGGGATGGATCCTGTGACCTTGAACAGCAACTTCTCTCCTTATGCCTCCATCTCCTCACCTGTGAAATGGGTATGTTCAAGGTCACTACCTGGACCCTGGACATGAGTTGTGCTACAGGAGTGAGGGGCGAGGGCAGGGATCTGGCTTCAAAGCCACCTATCGGAGTCCTATGGCCTTCCACATGATCGACAGAGATGGAGAACAGCCCAGCCTGGCCTTCACAGGACAGGTGGTGTGGGAGGATGGTTTCATGCACACGCAGAGGCTTTGCTCTTGTACCATTGATCTGATGCCGTCATTGTACAAGAGTGAAAACTGGGGCCCTCAGGGAGAAGTGGGTTCTGGGGCCACAGTGATGGCCTAGGAGCGGAGGAAGCAGAGCTCTAGCTCCTGGTTCTCAGCCCCCTCTTAGAAGCAGGCAGGCAAGCGATGTCTTCTTCTTTCTTTGGCCAGGCAGAACAGAAACCCTGAGAGGCTGGCTCTGGCATCGCCCCCTCCCCTTCCTCTCCTGCATCCCTTACCCATTGCTGCCATCAGTGACTTCACTTCTTATTCATTACTTGGTCTCCTTGGGGGGATTCCTCTAGAATTCCTTTGCAAACTAATCTGAGGCTGTCCCTGTGAGGGACAAGTTGAATTTAGGGTTAGCCTAAAACCTTACGGTCCATTCTAGAATATTCCATTCTAGAATATTCCTCTCCCTGGCTGAGTTTTAGGCAGGAGACAGTTTAGTTGCCCCCAACAACATGACACCCCCTCAGGGATCCTCTGGGGAAGAACTTATTTTTATAGACGGGAAGATGGGCTTAGTAACAAGGACTGAGTTGGCCAAGTTACCCAGAGTCAGCGAGATAGATGGCCTGTTATCCCAGGAGGCTGAGAAAGATGGGTACCGGAGGTTTGGTGAGAGAGTGAATACCCCTCTCCTAGGGCTGATCCGACTGAATCAGCCCTCCTGCTGGCGACTGTCACCTCATGGGTGACTGTGAATGGCATCTCCCTCCACCTTGGGAATCCTTGGGTCTTTGATATTTCCAAAGACGGTCTAGAAAGCCACATGTACCGCTCATCTGCCGCCCACCTGCCTGGCCAGGTATGAGGCTACAGGCTTCCGCAACTTCTTCATCCTCCCCGCAGTCCTCCAGTGTTGATGTACTGTCTCCATACTACAGTTGGAGACGTTGTATCCTAGAGAGACCGTGCTACCTGTCCAAGGTCACACGGCAAGCAAGTATGGAGGGACAGGGTTTGGGTTTAGACTGATCTGATTCCCGGGGGCCGTCTCTAGGGTTTCCCCAGAGTGGAAAATATTCCTCCCCTGGGCTGGGGTTTGGCAGGAGATGGTCTAGTCGCCCCCACAGCCTGACACCCCCTCAGGGATCCCTGGGGGGGCCCCCATTCTGGAGACAGACACAGACATGAACCACTGGGAAGAGCTCATTTTATAGATGGGAAGACTGAGCTGGCCCAAGGTGACCAAAGCATCAGCCAGGCATTCTCTAGCCCGGGGCTCTGTCCCCTGCACCAGTGAGTGAGGGGAAGGGGCCTTAAGTGGATGGTGCCACAACATGGGGATGCGGATTCAGAAATTGAGATGTTGATGGTTCCATGCTGGGACTTCCAGAAGAGTCTGGAATTCTGCCATTCCACGGAGCAGAGAAAGCAGGCATGGCAGGTCCTGTTTATAGTCTCTGGGCCTTGCCCCTAGATCATCTGCAGACATCAGCATTCACAGCCTCATGAGGTTTGGGGCTGTGGAGTGAGAGACCTGTGTGACAAGAGACCGTCTAGGAGACAATAACCATAGTCATAGTTCTGTGTGATCTTAGGTCAGTGAATTGCCCTCTCTGAGCTTGGTCTGCACAATGAGGTGATAAAGTCACAGAAAGAAAAATCTCTTTGCCTCCGAGTAACTGCCATGGGGCTATGTCATCTCTAAGTGCTCCTCCCTCCTTGTGGGGACCCTGGGCCCTGGCATGGGCAGGCAGGAACCCTGGGTGTTAGCAGAACCATTAAGCCTCCTCAGGCCGACCGACTCAGCCCTCTTTGGGGTGTGTGTGGGGGATCTCCGGGCTCAGCCCTTCTTCTCTTTTTCATCTTTATTTTTCTCCTGCTCCCTCTTCCCTGGCGACGTGGGCTGATCGCTGCTCAAACTTTTAATTCACATGGTAATTGTAATAATAACATGGGCCGAGGCCCCTCTGCCTGTGACATTGCAGCTGGCGGAGCTGAGCTAAGAATAGAGCCTGAGTCACACACGCACGCGCGCTCCTGCAGGCGCGCACTCTGCTCCTGGGTGGTGGGTGAGGTGAGGCATGGGGGTAGGGGGCTCTGGATCCTGACCCCCTACCTCTAAAGGCCTACGCAACAACTGTCCCCCACAGACCGCCCTCTGGTCCCGGACTGAACCAGTGAGACATAAGGCATGGTTGCTTGTCACTCACAGAAGGGAAACTGAGGCTCCATGAGCAAACATGGCTGCTGGGAAAGTGTGGGACTGGACCGAGAGTGTTGGCTGACTCTGAAGCCACTGTTCTGTTTCAGGACACACAGGCCAGGGGAAACGGGAAGCTCTGGGTCTGGGCCGCTGCCCCTGAAGGTTTCTCACCCCAGCCTTCTCATAACCACCTACCACCTGCATGCAGTGGGTGCACACAAGGGCCTTGCCTGGGGTTGATGGTGCTATTGCCTGGTGACACAGAGATTGTATGTAGCAGAGAGTGACTTCAAACTTCTGATCCTCCTGCTTCCACTTCTGGAGGGCTATGATGACGGGTGTGAGCCACCACGTCTGGCTTCTACAGCGCTGGGATCTGTTTCGTCCACACTAGACAGTCACTACCAACTGAGCTCCAGCCCCAGCCCTTACAGGTTGTCTTGAGGGAATAGCAGGAGGTGCTAGACTTCCTAGTAAAGTCTCAGTCAGTGCCCCCTCCACTGTCCCATGAGCAAAGCACCCCTGTTTTCGTGTGAGAAAACTAAAGCTTGGTGATAAATGTTTGTCCCAAGTGCCACAGGTATACCATCTAGACCTACATAACTCCCAGCCCCAGAAGCCCCAGACCCCTCTCTTATTTTGGTCTCCTGCCGCCAACCTAGCTCTGCTCCCAAGCACAGTGTCTCCCTCTCTGCCCCTCCCCCCAGCCTTCTCTCCTCTTTTCTGTGGCTGTCTGGGTCAATCCTTAGCCCTAAGGTGGCCTCAGCAGGCAGGGTGAGGTGAAGTGTCACTTGGAAGACACACCATCAGGTCCTAACTTATAGGCTATCAAGAAAGGTGAACTTCTGTATTCCCCCACCCCAGTAAGAGCCATGCTGGGAGAGGTGGTGTCGTCATGGCGACCTACCACTGAGAGTATGGGTTGAAGCCGCCTGGGGCCCCCGGGGGGGCCTCCAGCTGGGCAGCGATGAACTGGGGAGTGCAGCCGCAGGTGGGCTGAAGAGAAATGTCACCTCTGTTTTAGCTCCTTTTCCTATATCTTCCTCTCCTCTAGCAACTCACTTGGGGCAAATGGACCAGGGGACTATCTGCCTGGCGTCAGGCAAGCATTTGACTAGTGAAGGTGGCGGAGTTGGAATCGATTTGTTCTTGAGAGCCTCTTGGGTCCCTGTCGCCTGCCCCTCTTTCGGGTGCCTGTGTCTTTGGGGACCAGGGGAGGCGAGATGGTCCTCTCCCGGGCAAGCCCACAGATGAGAGACAAGGGAAGAAGCAGGGGCTGCCTCAGTGGTAGAAGGAAGGCTCAGCCACTCACAATCCTCTGTGACCTTCACTGGGTCACTGTCACCCTGAGGGGGCTTCTGAGCTCTGTGAAGCAAGGGCTTCTAGTGGGGGGACATGGGGACAGTGAGGTGAGTCTAGCTTTTCCAGTGCAACCTTCTCTGTCATTGGTGTAGGGATGGGAGGGGCCAGGTGTGTCCTGTGGGGCTGAGGTCCTGCCATCTCAGGAGGTAGCAGAGTAGCCCAGGCTTCCTCATCTGGCCTCTTCCCACTCCACAGTGTGATTCCTTTTTGCTCTGCCCATGTTGAAATATCATTGGTCTGGGGAGAGACAGGATAGGGGTCAGTGGGGCACAGACAGAAACCATTGCCTTCAGATAACTTGTCTCTAGTTGCTGGTGTCTAACCCCCATCCCTGCTGAGCCCTTCCCTTGCACCTCCCGGAGGCTCTCTCTTCCTGTTCTCAGACCTGCTGCAGTGGGGTGAGACATCGAGTGGGCCCCTGGCCTTGCAGCTGCCGATCAAAGCTACCTGACCTTGGAGAAGTCCTAGCTGGGCACCAGGGCCACCTCCCTGGACATTGGGCAGTCAGTGAACAGGAGAGAAGAGGGTACAGCTAGGTCAGAGAGGCCAAGATCATATCTCAGGGCTGTCCTGGGTCCCCAAGTCCTTAGATGAACCTCTCAACCAGCTGAGCCTCATTCCTTGCAGTCAAGTGAGCTGCCCGTCCTAGGAGGTCTGTGAAGAAACATTGAATGGCACCAGCTGAGGGACAGTGAGGGACAGCAGGGAGTCCTGGCACAGGGCCAGACCCAGAACCCAAAGGAACGGATCGTGGGGACTGCAGTGTGATGTTCACAAATATTCCGTTGTCTCAAGTATTCATTGAGGTGAATGAATGAGGTGCCTATGTCTTGGCCTCCCAGAGCCCATGGCATGGCATGCCTGTAAGTGTTTGCTTGTTTGGGTGGAATAGGGGTCAAACCGCAGGCAGAAGGCATGGTAGCATGCCCCCATCCCCTTCTACATTTTTTTTTTAACGGCCTGTTTTTTTGTTTTTTGTTTTTTTGTTTTTCCAGACAGGGTTTCTCTGTGTAGCTCTGGCTGTCCTGGAACTCACTCTGTAGAGCAGGCTGGCCTCGAACTCAGAAATCCACCTGCCTCTGCCTCCCAAGTGCTAAGATTAAAGGTGTGCGCCACCACTGCCCAGCAACTGCCTGTTTTGAGACAGGGTATCACGCAGGTACCTAGACTGTCTTGAGCACTGCAGTTCCTGTTGATCTTTGTTCTCTGTCTGCCTCCACGTCTTCAGCCGCTGTGATGACAGGACCCGGCCACCAGTCTTGGCTTTTGAGAGAAATCCTACTCCCAAATTTCTGCTCGGTTCTCAGCCCTCATCACCCTTCAGAACAGGGCTTTCCAAGTCGTACAAGGGAAGATCTGGGAGTTGTGGCTCAAATTTGTAATCCCAACCCTTTGATGGGGTAAGGCAGAAGGATTGTTACAAGTTTAAGGCCAGCATGGTGAGTTCTGGGCCAGTCTGGGCTACAGAGTGATTTTAATAACCAAGTCACAGGCAGAGCATGACCTGGGCAACACTAAAATACAAGGCATGTGTGAGGGGAAAGAGTGTTTTAGGATGTCACTGGTGTGTGTGTGTGTGTGTGTGTGTGTGTGTGTGTGTGTGTGTGTGCACGCATGCTTATTAATAATACATTATACACGTTATTATATGTTGCTTTTACCCTGGGTCTTGTTTGGAGCTGAAAGGTCAATGCTCTGGGAGAGATCTTGGAGGCAGTACTATTAGAAGCTCCTGTGTATATATGGCTTCCTTTTCTCTCAGACCATCTGCTCCAAGTGCCCAGATCTCTGCCTTGGAGCATCCTCCACCCCTATGCCTAGCCACCCACCAGACCTGTGTCCCCACACCCCTGGGGACCAGCTGTCCCCAGGGCCTCAGTCCTACCTGAGCTGTATTCCAAGCTCTGTCTTGGCCAGCTTCTTCTGTGTTCTAGAACGCATACATCTCTACAGGGACTCTTTCTTAAGCCCCCAACTGTGTAGACTCTTTGGCTCCTGTTTTGGCCCCAGACACTTCACAAGATCTGAATGAGCTCAGAGGGCTCAGGCCTACTCGGAGTGCGTGTGTTTTTCTTTTTTCTTTTTGAAACATGGTCTCGCTGTGTATCTCTGGCTGTCCTGAACTTAATTGAAATCCACCTGCCTCTGCCTCCCAAGTGCTAGGATTAAAGGCGTGCGCCACCACTGCCTGGCTCTGAGATGAGTGTCACCATGCTCAGCTCTGAACTAATTGCTTCTCCCACAGCACATAGTTGGGTACTCAAAATATCACTACTCACGGCGGACCCTCCAGGGCATTGCTGCAGACATGCTAGACAGGAAGGCAGGTGCTGAGCCAGCTCATGATGCTGTTAGGTGGTAAATGCATGGATGGTTGGTTGGATAGATGGATGGGTGGATGGATGGATGGATGGATGGATGGTTGAATGGATGGATAGATGGTTAGATGGATGGAGGATGGATGGATGGATGGGTGGGTGGGTGGATGGGTGAATGGTTAGGTGAATGGTTGGATGGGTGGATGGATGGGTGAGTGGGTGGGTTGGCTGGAGCTTGTGGGAGATGATCTGAATCTATGAGTCAACACTCAGTGGACAGGTAAATGTTCTCTTAGTCACAGTCCCTTGGCTATTGCTAAATAATATTGGGATGTGACCACAGTCCCTCACCCTCACCTCCCTGTCTGCTGTGCCCTCTCCTCTAGTCCCTGCCCCACCTCCCAAACCATTGTTCTTCAAACTTCTTCCTAGTGCATAGGATCCTGGGGCTGGGCTGCCTGTCACCCCTCTTTGCCACAGAACATCCAAGATAGGGTTCTGTGGAGGCCTGAGACTTGAGCTGTCCTGTCCCCCGTCTCCTCTGTTGACAGCTACTGTGCCGTGTCCTATGATACAATGGCACAGAAGGTCCTCCTGGTGTGTGCTTGGGGCCACCTCTGCTCCCTCATTACAGCATCAAAAATAGCCTGTCACATCCCGTGACATTGCCCTGCTCAGGCCCTTCACGGGAATTATGACAAGCTGCACAGATCTCATGTCCTTGTCCCTTGCCAGTTGTATGTGAAGCGTTCACTGCACACCAGGCTGCGGAACTCAAGGCGAATGGTCAAGAGACCTGCGTGGATGGACCAGTGACATAAGGTCCATAAGGGCTGATGGGAGAGGTCATGGTGGCAGAGTACAGGACATCTTTGAGCCTAAGGCCTCAGTCAGAACTCCAGTGGGAGGGGGCTGGGAGCTAAGGATCCACAGAACTTCAATGAGAAGGGTACCTACAGCCAGAGAAAAGTTCCCAAGGCAGGCTGACTTGATCTGTTGGGCAGGACCTGGAGAAAGGCCATATGGCTGCATGGCGAGGGTTGGGGTAGGGAACTGGGGCAAAGTCAATGTGAGGGGACAACCTTACTTGGGCCCAGAGTTCACCTTTGGGAATGTGGGGAGCTCTGGAGTTATGGCTAGGGAATGATGGAATCCTTGACTGGGAAGGCCAGGAGAAGGTTGTGGCTTGAGGTGGAAGCCATGGGGACATGGAATATAGAGCATCTGGCATCCTCTCCCACCGACCTGTTCCTCGGCTCCCTGTGAGATAAGAATGGGACCACTCCATCTTAGAATGAGGGCCACAGCAAGCCATAGTGTTCAGTGAATATGTTCTCTCCCTGCCCTTAGGTTCCGGGGTTGAAGGAGGTACAGGGCTTAGGCCTGAGCCGCCCTGGCAAGGCTCACAGACTGAGCAGGAAAAGTCAGGAGGCGAGTCTGCTCTGAGGAGAACGTAGCCGCTGATATTTTAAGGCTCAGGACTAGATGAGATCATGGAGTGGGGGGTGGGGGTGCAGAGGAGCTGAGGAGGGAGGCCAATGATGGAGGGGAGTTGATGGCCGCTGGTGGTGACTGGTGGCTGAGCCTGTGCTCCCTGGATGTGTGACTTATAGAAATGCAGGAGGCAGGGCAACCTGAGTGGGGTTCTCAGGTCTGGAGGAGTCAGGAACAAGTTGGGAACTGGTCACAGGCTCCTTTGGAGCAGCCTTAGGGAGCAATGGGGAGACTGGGAGGGAGGCCCGTGCATGCCCTTCAAGGAGGGTTTTTGTGGGCTTCGTGGGGATGCAAGCATGAGGATGTGAGTTCGGATCCCCAGACCCTGTGTAAAAGGAAAGGTGGGCAGTGTGCTTGTAACCCCAGCATGGGGGCGGGGCGGGAGGGGGAAGCAGAAACAAGCAGATCTTGGGACCTTCTGGCCAGCCAGTCCCAGTCAAAATAGCAAGCTCCAGGTTCATCGAGAGACTCACCAGAAATCACAAGAGCAAGTGTGTGCACTCACGTGTGCACACTGGCACACACATGTATGCATGCACACACACATCCCCCAGAATGGCTGCATCTTAATATTTACACTCTCTGGTCTCTGTGCTCTAGAGTTTACACCCCTTAGGCGACTCTGGTCGTGGTTGCAGCATGCATACCAGGTACTAGTCCTCATTTTGTAGCTATGACTAGGGGGTTGAGGCATGTCTCCCAGGGTCCCAGGCCTCTAGGGGACATGTTCTTGGACCGTCTGAGATCATACTATTTGTTAAGGACCTTAGGAGTGCTGTGACCCATCTCTCACAAACACACATCTATCCAGTGCTAATTTTAAAACTCACGGGTGTTTTCCATAGGTGATACACTCACACGATTCTAAAATTAAAAGACAAACGAAAGAAACAGTGAGTATTCTCTGCTGTCCTCCATCCCGAGCCACCTGCTTCCCCTCCCTCGAAGCAGTCGGTGTCACGGGTTTTCCTGGGTCTGCATCCAGCCGAGCCGAGCCTGGAGAAGCAGCAAGTTAAGTGTAGCTATATAAACTCCTCTCCATTTTCACACGAGGTAGCGACTCTACACGCCGCTCATCGCTCATCACCGCTACCCTTTTCCACTTAAAAATACATCTCGCAGACCCACAAGGCTCTAGAAAGAGCTGCCTCCTTGGCTTCTATGGCTGCGTGGTGCCGCTCATAGATGGGCAGCTGGGCTGCTTCCAAGCTGCGCTTCGACAAGGAGGCTGCCTGCCTCGCTCCGCTCCCGCACCCCACGTGTGCCTGTGTGACTGTGATGGTCTCCGGCTGTGAGATGGCTCAGCCATCATCACATCAGGGTCCTGGTGACCTCTGGCTGGGCAGAACCTGACAGAGTGAGGGAGGAGGTGGGAGGAGGCACCATCCTGGCTCTGAATCCCCCCACCCCTCCTCTTGTATCATTTCTGGCTCCTTCCTTCACTCCTTCCTTCTTTCCTTCCTTCCTTCCTTCCTTCCTTCCTCCCTCCCTCCCTCCCTCCTTCTCTTCTTCCTTCCCCCCTCTCTTTCTTTCTGTCTTTCTTTCTTTCTTCCTTCCTTCCTTCCTTCCTTCCTTCCTTCCTTCCTTCCTTCCTTTCTTTCTTTCTTTCTTTCTTTCTTTCTTTCTTTCTTTCTTTCTTTCTTTCTTTCTTTCTTTCTTTCGACCAGGTTTCACTGCACTGTATCCCTGGCTGGCCTGAGATGTTCTATGTAGATCAGGCTGGCCTTTCAACTCCTAGAACCTCTGCCTCCCAAGTGCTAAGATTAAAGGCATACGCCATTACTGCAAGCTTTTGTTTTTACTTTTTTTTTTTTAAGATTTACTTATTTTATTTATACGAGTCCACTGTAGCCATCTTCAGACACACAAGAAGAGTGCATCAGACCCCATTACAGATGGTTGTGAGCCACCATGTGGTTGCTGGGAATTGAACTCAGGGCCTCTGGAAGAACAGTCAGGGCTCTTAACCGATGAGCCATCTCCCCAGCCCGTTTTTTACTTTTTTTGAGACAGAGTTTCACGTAGCCCAGGCTGGCCCAGGATGCTCTGTGTGGCTCAGGCTGGCCTGGAATTCACTCTAAAGCCAAAGATGACTTTGAACTCTTCCTCCTCCCGCCTCTGCCTCTCCCCTGCTGAGACTGCAGCCCTACTGGGCTGGAGCTTCTTCCGCAGGTGGTGGCTGCTGGGGCAGCTTGTACACGGAGGGGACAGCAGCGTCCTCAAACTTCAGCCTCAGCTCCGGGGTTCTGGGCTCTTGTTTGCTGAGATCCAGGGGCAAGGCAGTGGTAGTGTAGGTGGGAGTTCAAGCCGACCCAGGGAGGGGGGACAGGGAAGGCAGGAACAGGCAGAGAGCTGGGCTCTTTACATCTTCTTGGCTCTTTACATCTTCTTTCTCCAGCCTCCCCATCCCTAACCTGGGAGAGCTCAGTAGGAGAGTGGGTCAGGGAGTCATGGGGCCTGATCTCTCCTCAAGAGACTTGTGGGTGGCTCTGAGAGCCTCTCTCTCTTCTGTCCATTCACACCTATCCACATGTTGTGCACGGTCATCCAGGGGTTCTGGAGCCTGGCAGCTGGCAACTGTTGGACAGTTGCACCTGCAGGGCCCAAGGTCACCTACTCTGTTACCCGGTTACCCACCCCCAAACCCTGTGGACATTGTCCAGAGTGCTCCCAGCCCCCCCCACCTCCTCTCCAGCTCCAGACACTCTTGTCCTCGCTTGCTTCCTACTCAACCCCCATAGCAGACCCGGAGGCTACTCTCAGGAGCCTCAGACCTCAAAGGTGGGAACACTCAGAGATGTTAGGGATGAGCTACTCACTATGTAGCCCAGGTTGGTCTTAGACTGTAGGTTGGTTGCAAACCTCTCTTTTCCCTTTCTTTTTCTACTTCTAAGATGGGAACGGTGCCGGTACCTTTTCTGAGGTCAACAAGAGGCTGAGAGGAATCGATCTGCACAAAGCACTCAGAGCGGCTCCAGCTCAGAGTGAATGCATGCTGGTCTGCTTCTCGATCAGTGTGGGTCCTGCAACACGATTGTGCTGGGGGGGAGGGGGGAGCGGCAGTGTGCAGAGGGATTCCAGGGTCTGGAGGAAGGCAGCAAGGCTGGCGCTGTGTGCCGTGCAGTTTGGTAACGTCAGGGCTTCCCTGCACATACAAATGTGATGGTTTGCTCCTTTTGCCAGTGGAGATGCTGAGGCTGAGCTACCAGTGAGCCTTCCAGAGCCCGCCTGGCTGAGTCCAGGCTGTGCGATTTGCTTACCGGGCCATAGCATAGCTCTCACCCACTTGTTCTCAAGGCAGTGAATGACACCCCGTGTGTGATATGACAGTGTCTGGCTCTGGGCGGGTCCTGAATTTTGTATCTGAGGCTCCTCCTTGGATCCCAGAACAGGCGTGTTCTGTCCTGAAGTGATATGTCACTTACCCTGTGCTGTGTGCCACGCTGTTTATGCTTACAGTCCTAGGCAGTGACCTCCATACTTAGTTTTACCTACAGATGAGGCGTGCCGAGTCCAGAGAGGTGAAGTCTGGCCTGACATCCCCCAGGGAGTGATCTGGAGGGATTGGGGAGGGGAGAGAGAGAGAGAGAGAGTCAGCTATGTGCTTGTCTTGCAAGTGTGTGTGCTTGGAGTTTGATTCCCAGAGCTGGAATCAAATTCCGGGTGTGATGGTGGGTGCTTGTGATATCTGTGCTGGGGACGTAGAATCGGGAAGTTCACTGATCAGCCGACCCAGCCTCCTTGTCAACCCCAGGCCAATAAGAGACGCTGTACAAAGAGAGTGGACGGTGTTTCTCAGGTTGTCCTCGGGCCTCCCATGTGATATATCTACATAGAATAAAATGTTGGGTGTTATCCCTGGGAGGGAGAGAAGGAGATAAAGGAGTCAGATTATCCATGTCAGGAGCCCATAGAGGGCCGCATCCCTGCTTCTTTATGTTTCTTCTTTTGAGACAGAGTCTCACTGTATACAGCTCTGGCTGACTTGGAACTCACTGTCTAGTCCAGGCTGGCCTTCAATTCATGGAGATCCACCTGCCTCTGCCTCCAGAGTGCTGAGACTAAATGTGTATTCTACCACGGAATGGACCGGAAAGGCCTCCTCACTTACCCTAGCATGACCAAGCCTGGGCTGTCCCAAAGCTGGAGCATAGGACAGCCTGTACTCTCAAAGGTTGGGATCTGCGTTGCTGGTATGAACGCCTCACTTCCCTGGGGGAGACCTGTCCACTTTCTAGAGGCAGGACCCTACTCCCACTGCCTGTCTGAGGCTCAGGGGACTAACAACAAGGAGTCTGTATTGTCCTATACAGCCTGCACATGTCCCCTCTCACCAGGGAGTTGTGAAGGGTTCCTGTATCCCCGACAGCAGTGTGAGAATCTGCCCAGAGCACGGGTGTGGTAGAGTTAAGCCAGAGTTCTCTCCCCGCTCTTGTGCTGTGCCCCTGAGTCACTGTATCTTAGAGAGACAACTGACCAGCCACTCTGGAGTTTTATCCGTAGGACCCTGTGGGCCCCTCCCACCATCAGATTTGTTCCCGGTGTAGCAGTTCTCCAAACCATCCCGATGATGACCTGCTGAGGTCAGAGGTCCTAAGTGTGCAGATATGGAAATGAAGGCACAAAGCAGAAGTCTTAGAGCTGAGACTCAAGCATCCGGATGCAATGAACAGGTTATTTCCATAGTTGATCTGAAGCTACTGGGAGTGAGACAGCATGGGTGAAGGGGCACAGAGAAGGTGGGGCTGGCCTGAGGGACAGTTAGGCCAGTGAGAGATGGAGATAGAGAGAAGAAAGTAGATCCCAGAGGAACCAGGCTGGACAGAGCATCACAGCAGGTAAGAGACCAGGGACCAGGGAGAGTGGGGACAAGAGTGACCTGGGATCAAGAGGACTCAGACCTAGTGGGAGTCTGTCCTACCTTGTCGCTTCTGCTGTTCCAACCCCCAAGGCTCATCTTCCCAGCTCTGCAGCCTACAGCTCCCCAGATGGGAAACAGCAGCCGGAACCCTTTTGTGTTTCAGTAGCTGCTTAATAAATACATGTTAGCTGAACAAAGGCGCCAGCGATACCTCGGTGAGATAGGCAGGCCACGGCTGCTGTGGAGCCTGCGGCTTCCTGAGCCTTCTGTCTCTCAAACACTTCAGAGACAGGACCCTGAGGCCGAGGTGTGAGACTGCCAGTGAGTGCTGTCTCCTCCCATGTTGTCTCTCCAACAGCAGTGACCTAGAAGATTCATAAATAAGATAAATAGCCCTGGCCGGCTGGCTGTCCCAGAACACGGCTTCTACGGCTCTCTGCCCATCTGTTACTGGGGCTGGCAAGGCCAAGGGCGGTTCCCAGGGAGCTAACCTACAGCAGCGGGTCACTCACTCTATCATGGGTAGCCAGGTGTGTGTATGGGGAGGTGGTGGTAAGTAGCTAGGAATGGCTGTCCTTACAGCCTGTGGGGTTCCCAAAAGAACCGTTGGCACTAGACATACTTACAACAGGGTGCAATCTGAGTAAAGACAACAACTCCACCTCCACTTCCACTGCTCAGCTTGCTGGACTGCTCATGGAGGCTGGGAACCCTGGACCACCTTACCTTCCTCTGCTTCTGTTTCTTTCGAGTTCCATGGCCTCAAAAAGCCCAACTGGAGGACAGGTTCCCCAGGCTGGGGAGGAGAAGGACTTGCCTGGGAACTGTCCACAAAGTAGGGCACAGGGCTCCAGAGTCCTTCTGTCACACGGCCAGTCAGCATCCTTTAGTGCATAGTTAGTGGATGGGATGGAGACTCTGCCTTCCAGAGAGTATGGGGTGGGGGTCATGCAGCTGCCTGGACAATCAGGGTTCTACTCAGAGGAGGACTCAGACCTAAGTGGGATGATGCTGCTGATCCATGCTTTTTGTCCCTCCGTGTCATCCATGGTCCTTCTCTTCTGAGCTTTCCCTCCAGTCTCTGTATCTTTTCCCAGAAGTCCCATGTGATCAAGGAAAGATCTTGGCCAGGCCCAGGCGAGGGTCCCATGGACACACCGCCTGCCCAGTCGGCACTTTTCACTGGTGAGATGAGCACTCAATGTCAAGTGAGTCTCACATCCCTACCGAGAAGGCCTGTGGTGGCGATGGCAGCTGCTTATCGGAGCAGGAGGGACCGCACACAGCTACTCCTCGCTGTACCTGAGAGGACAGACCTGGGAAACTCGCTTTCCTAAGCAGGGCTAAGCACGGGGAAGAGCAGTAGCCATAAGAGCCATTGTGAGGCAGGCACGGGAGGTGCCCCCTCCAAGAGCCCGCTGGAGCCTTAAACAAAGGCACAGAGGCCTGCAGAACTGTGGGGCAGGTGATGGATGGGAGGCTCTGGGGAGCACGTGTTGAGCATGGGGGTGAATACCTGATACAGCGTGCGTTGAATGTTAAGGATGCTGGCAGAGGCTCCCTCACCTTGGAAGTGCTGAGGGAGGGAACTCCAATAGCCTAGAGCCATGGGGGGTCTCTTGGCCACTCACCCCAGGACGCCTTGTAAGGGTAGATCCCACAATGAGCCATCTCTGAAGCACAAGTGAGTCGGTCCTCCTAGCAGAGAGTCAGGGCTCCTTTGTCCCTTGGGAGGGGACATTTGGCAGGATCCCCCTTGGACAGCTAGTGGCATTCATTAATCAAAGGCCCGGGTGCCAGGCCCTGTCCTCTGCCTCTCTTTCGGAGGTGCAGATTATGCTTCAGAGCCTGTCATAATGAAGTTAGCACCCACTTCTCCTTGGCTCCAGGCCCCCAGGCTCCTGAGAAGAAAAGCCAAAGGCCCGTCTTTCAAACTATCAGAGTGGGTGTGAGCACCCCAGTCAGGTTTTGACACCCTCAGTGGCTCTGTCTGGGCCTCCTTGGCCTCAGCAATAAAGCAAGGATCTAGAACATGGCTACTTTGTGTTGTTCCTTGGCTGTAAGTGTCTCTGGAGCAAATGGAGTTGGAGGTCATGGGGGAACACAGCAGGGGAACCCCAGCTAGAGTGAGGGGCATGGCAGGCCTGGTATTGCTTTCTGGCCCATACCTGAGATGCCTAATGTTCTAGGTCAGGAAACTAAGGTCCAACCAAGTCACATGACCGATCTGGAACTTTGACCCAGGAAGCCCCTCGGGGTGGAGTGGGGTGGGGGAGCTAAGCAGGGTCGGGTAGGGTGGCCAGGCTTGAGTGCGGGCGGGATGGAGGGAGAGGGAGACTCTGGAGAAAGAGGCAGGGGAAGAGGCTGTTGATATCTAAATTATAGCATTGGCGCGCACCGGTTGCTGAGGCAACCGAGTTGTCCTGAACCAGGGAAGTGTGTAAACATTGCCACAGATGCACAATTAGACCAGGAAGAATAGAACAGAAAATAGAAGCTTCCAGACTTATATAATTCTAGGCCAAGATGTTATCAGGAACCCAGAGGCTGGGTCTTGGCCCTGTGGCCTCGGGGTGTGTGTGTGGGGGAGCTGAAAATGACTGCACCGTGTCCTTATGCTCAGACCTCAGCAGCAGGGAGCACTGAAGAGAGTGTGCCCTCTGTGAGTCCACCTGGTGGGCATGCCACGTGGGAGTGACCAACCTTGAAAGGTGGAAACAGCAAGGTGGCTGGCTTTGTCTCCCAGGGTCTTGGAGGAATTCTGATCTTCAGTTTGCATAGGCAGAAACCGATACTTCACGGAGGAAACTGAGTGTCCTGAGGCGGGGACACAGGAACAGTAGCTGCCTCACCTACACCCAGGGTCTTTACCCAGGAGCTTCCAGAAGGTGAGGCCTCCTGAGTCTCCATCCATTTCCTTCCCAGCTGTAACCTCCTCCTCTCAGCCAGCTGCATGTGCGCATGCACAGAAGAAGATCTAGGCTCTCCTGTCTTCCATCTTGACCAGCACACTGGATACCCTGTAGGCCCCATGTCCTGCTCCCAGAAAGTCTGGGGACAGGACGAGAATCTGGGGATCATCCTGTCTGTAGACACTCACACCACAGTAACTGTTAGTCACAGGGAACTCTGAGCATTTGGCAAAACCAATACAGATGTGGAGCTGAAATGTAAAAAACAGAAAACAAAAACAACAACAATAAAACCTAGGTAGTCAGTGCAGGGGCTAAGTTGGGAGGCAAACGGGGTCAAAGCTCTGGGTGTGCAGGACCCAGAATCAAGTTGAGCATCAGAATGGCAGTGTGGCTCAGTGATAGAGCACTTGCCCAATATGTCCAAGGTCATGGGTTCCAACCCTGGCACCACCAAAAAATAAAAAGAGGTTGGCAAGATACCTTGGCTAAAAAAAGTACTTGCCTGGCAGCCTGAGTTTGATCCCCGGAAATCAAGATGGAAAGAGAACTGACTCCTGAAAGTTGTCCTCTGTCTTTGACATCTACATCCCATAGCAAGTATGCCCCTTCCTGATGATGGTGGTGGTGGTGGTGGTGGTGGTGGTAGTGGTGATGATGAAATGAAGGGTGAGCATAGCGATGCATCAGTTTGGTTCCACATTTGGCAGGCAGAGGCAGTCATATCTCTGGGTTCAAGGCCAGCCTGGTCTACATGAGTTCCAGCTTAGCAGAGACAACATGATTGACACCTTACTTCAAAAACAGAAAATAGGGGCTGGAGAGATGGCTTGGCGGTTAAGAGCACTGACAGCTCTTCCAAAGGTCCTGAGTTCAAATCCCAGCAACCACATGGTGGCTCACAACCATCTATAATAAGACCTTATGCCCTCTTCTGGTATGTCTGAAGACAGCTACAGTGTACTCATATAAATAAAATAAATAAATAAATCTTAAAAAAAACAAGAAAATAGAAAAATATCCATATAGAAGCTTCCAGAACAATGGCAAGTTGGAAGGGCCACATTGAGCAGAAGTAGGATCTAGATCCTACTCTTTGTCCGGCAGACCCCAGGGGGTTGGATCAGACAAAGTGACATGGGCTCAGGCCTGGTCTCCAAACCGTCCTCTGCCACAACCCCTCTGAGAGTCCACGGAAGTCTTGAGGTCTCATGTAGGCTTTTCTGGTCCTGAGAGTCTGGCAGGTTGTTTCTTTACCACCACACCCCCCTCGCTCTCCAGCAACTCACCTGTCCCTTGTCCCCCACAGGCCCTGCATCTCCCCAGGTGACCACGACGACGTCCTCAGGTCATGCACGGACACAACCGAAACGGGCAGGCCCACGTGCCCAGGCGGAAACGCCGCAACCGCTTTGTCAAGAAGAACGGCCAGTGTAACGTCTACTTCGCCAACCTGAGCAACAAGTCCCAGCGCTACATGGCAGACATCTTCACCACCTGCGTGGACACGCGCTGGCGCTATATGCTCATGATCTTCTCCGCGGCCTTCCTCGTTTCCTGGCTCTTCTTCGGCCTCCTCTTCTGGTGCATTGCCTTCTTCCATGGTGACCTGGAGGCCAGTCCCTCTGTGCCCGCGGCAGGAGGCCCGGGGGGCAATGGCGGGGCAAGCCCGAATGCCCCCAAACCCTGTATCATGCACGTAAACGGCTTTTTGGGGGCCTTCCTCTTCTCAGTGGAGACCCAGACGACCATTGGCTACGGGTTCCGGTGTGTGACAGAGGAGTGCCCGTTGGCGGTCATTGCGGTGGTTGTCCAGTCCATTGTGGGCTGTGTCATTGACTCCTTCATGATTGGCACGATCATGGCCAAGATGGCACGGCCCAAGAAGCGGGCACAGACCCTGCTGTTCAGCCACCATGCTGTCATCTCCGTTCGAGACGGCAAGCTCTGCCTGATGTGGCGCGTGGGTAACCTGCGCAAGAGTCACATTGTGGAGGCCCACGTCCGGGCCCAGCTCATCAAACCCTACATGACACAGGAGGGTGAGTACCTGCCACTGGACCAGCGGGACCTCAACGTGGGCTATGACATCGGCCTGGACCGCATCTTCTTGGTGTCACCCATCATCATAGTGCATGAAATCGACGAGGACAGCCCACTCTACGGCATGGGCAAGGAGGAGCTGGAGTCAGAGGACTTTGAGATTGTGGTCATCCTGGAGGGTATGGTGGAGGCCACGGCTATGACCACTCAGGCCCGCAGCTCCTATCTGGCCAGTGAGATCCTGTGGGGTCACCGGTTTGAGCCTGTGGTCTTCGAGGAAAAGAGTCACTACAAGGTGGACTACTCACGATTCCACAAGACCTATGAGGTGGCTGGCACGCCTTGCTGCTCCGCCCGTGAGCTGCAGGAGAGCAAGATCACGGTGCTGCCCGCCCCACCGCCCCCTCCCAGTGCCTTCTGCTATGAGAATGAGCTGGCCCTTATGAGCCAGGAGGAAGAGGAGATGGAAGAGGAGGCTGCGGCCGCAGCAGCCGTGGCTGCAGGCCTGGGCCTGGAGGCAGGTTCCAAAGAGGAGGCAGGCATTATCCGGATGCTTGAGTTTGGCAGCCACCTGGATCTGGAGCGCATGCAAGCCGCCACCCTTCCACTGGACAATATTTCCTATCGCAGGGAATCTGCCATCTGACCTCCAGGCCCTGCCCTCCTCTATTCCCGCAAGAGCCTCTGCCAGGGGTGGGACGCCAGGACAAGCCTTCCACTCTTAGGACAGAGTTGAACGTGGCTCTGTGGACCTAGAGGAAGGTGGGGGCTTCAAAGACTGGGAGATCCCTTCCTGTTGACTACAGGGCCCAGGACTGGAAAGGACCCAGGTACTCCGCCCTGATGGCCCAGGGCCCCCTGGCATCTCCCCACGGTGGCTCTGGGCCCCCAGATCTTCCACCCTTTTCCCACTGACCCTTCAAGGATGTACCCCTTCTGCTCTCAGGACCTCGGGGAAGGCGGCTGGACTGCTGGGGGGCGGGCATCATGGGGTTCTGGGTGGGCAGGGTGGGTCTGGGGGAGGGGGAAGGGTGTGTTTCTTTTGCATGACTGTGGTCTGTGCTCTTGATTCTCTTTTGTAAATATCTATAAATGGAAGAGATGGAGACACAAGTCCACCTCTGCCCATTTCTACCTGTGAGACAGAGAGAGGCTGCCAACCCCTCTCTGTGCACTCCCCCGTCCAGCCTCAGCCCGACCCAGCTGGCTGGTCCCTTGAGACCTTTGAAGCCGGCTCTGTATGGTGTTGGGTTTGGGTACAGAGGGGACTCAGAGGTAGGATGAGTACCCCTCCCTCCTTGCAGTCCCTCCAGTTTCCAGATTGATGACGGCGTTTGTAACTATTTTTAATAAAGCATATGGTCCACTAGAAGTAGGCTGGTAGAGAGAGGAGAGAGAGAGAGAGAGAGAGAGAGAGCGCAAGCAAGCATGTGAGTATCTGTATGTGGCCCCTTTTCTTTAAAACTAGCGTGTGTGTGTGTGTGTGTGTGTGTGTGTGTGTGTGTGCGCGCGCGCGCGCGCAGGTGCACATGTGTGTCCTTATGGAAGCCAAAGGACAACCTCAGATGTTGTCCTTCGGGGGCCATCTACCCTTTTTTTTAAAATTTATTTTCATTTTCATGGGCATTCCTTCCCCCCCTCCCCCTATGTATGTGTGTGCAACTGATGCCTGCAGAGGCCAAAAGATAGCATGGAATCCTCAGGGCAGGGAGTTACTGAGGGTTGTGAGCCACCATGTGGTTCTGGGAATCTAATCTGGGTCCTCTGCAAAAGCAACAAGTGCCCTTAACCGCTGAGCCGCCTCTCCAGCCCCACCCACCTTATTATTTTTTTTTTTTTTTGAAACAGGGTCTCTCACTGGCCTGGAGCACATGATTAGGGTAGCTGACCAGAGAGCCCCCGGATCTCCTGTCGAGGGCCAGCTTTTTTTTTTTTCATTAAAACACAGGTGCTGGGGATGGAATCTAGGTCATGTGTGTCTTTCATCCCTTAGGCCTTCTCAGGGGTACATACCCTTCCGGAGATACACAGGGACCTCTGCCCCCTGGTAGTCAATGGAAGGACCCTGGGTGAGTATCATAGAAGCTAGGTCTGAATCAAATCTTGGTACCTCAGAGGAAGTAGGAAGCGCCCACTGGATTGACCCACACGCAGACGTACACACACTCGTGTCTCTACACACTGCTCAGGGAGCCTGCAGGACACCCTGGTGGGAGGGGCCCCAGAAACCTACTGAGAACCCGGTTTCTGCCTTGCCATGGGACCTCTGGTAAGTCCTTCTCTCTGAGCTCCATAGTTTGTGTTATGTGAAGAGCCAACCTGCATCAGGTAACCGTTACCTGTCCTTCAAAGTCTGTGAGTAGCCGAGGGCTCCCAGGCATCAGGAGCCCACTCTCTGAGGCAAAGGGGGGGGGGAACCAGACCCGATCTCTGCGGAGTGTAGCAAGTTAGTGTCGAGGGCTGCCCGGGAGAAAAGTGCTGGATGGTCTAGCCCCATCCCTTCAGCCACTCTGTTCTACATGCCAACCGTGTGCCTAGCATTCAGGCTGTGGAAAAGCAGAAAGTACCCTGTGTGGTCTCAGGAACCTCTCTGCCAATATACCAGCTTACCTACTGCGAAGGAAGGTGGGTCTATGACGATCACAGAACACCAGCCATGGCCGCAAGCAACCATTTAGATAAATACAGCACACCCAGCATGCTTTAACCATTTGACAAGGGAATCTGAGAGTTCTTTCCTGGAAAGAGGCTAGCTTGGGATCTAAGACATCCTCCCCCCGCCCCCCATAGGTAGCTTACTGCAGTCAGTCAAGGGCTGAGTTCACATCACATTTGATGGACTAATAAGACATACAGACCTGGAGAACTAAGGACTGGACTTCACTATATACGGCTCTGAGGCCTGCTTCTCCTCTCCCATCCTCTGAGGCCAGAGATGGACGGAGGGGATGCTGCCTGCCGTGTTTCCCCACCCTGGGATTCCAAGGGTGCCAGTAACCATTAGCAGCCTCCAAGGGCTGAAGCAGAAGATGAGAGGTAGCATTCAGCAAAAGAAAAGGCTCAATCAATGGCCTAGCCACCCAGGCTCGCCCCAAACCCAGGAAGCTTCTCAGGGATGCCCTACCTTCCAGCCCCAGGAGGACACGGGGAGGCCCTCCTCTCCTGATTGTCCCAGGTGATGGGAAGGAACTGCCTCTGCTCCGGTCTCCCACTGGGCCCAGAATGTGGAACAGGTATCCACATTCTTCTTGCTGTCCACTCCAGCAAGAGGCCAAGTTTAGAGGGCCACCCAGGGACAAGCCTTTCAGCACCCCGCCCCCCAAACATTGTTACCAGTTAGCCTCTTGCACTGACTGTTGGGGGCAACCGTGTCTTTCAGACAACCCCATTCTTTTCTCAGGCCACACCACCACCACAGCTGCCACCACGCCAGATCCAGGGTGCAAGAGAGCTCAACTGCACCGCTCCAGGCAGGCTGCAAGCTGGGCTCAGCTCTGCTGACTCACCTCTCTCCCACCTGCTCCCCTTTCGCAGCCCTCCCACCCGCTTCCCAGCTCCGTGTGCAGCTCCTCTGATCTCTCTCTCTCTCCTTCCCTGCTCTCCTGGTGGCTGCATCTGGGGGCGGCGAGCAGCTTCGATACCTTGGTGCTCAGTCATGCAAACTGGTTAGCAGCTGCGGGGACTTTTGGAGGTGCCACCACGCCCTTTTCTGCTCAGCCCGGGGAAGATGGGCCAGCCTTGTCTAGCCTAGAGCCTGCTCTTCAGTCTGGAAGAGAGATCACGAAGGACTTGAAGGGAGCACAGGTGTAGGAGGGGAGGGAAGGGCAGGAGGGTGTGGTCTCACTGAAGCTCCGCCCCCGCACCTGCCGGCTGCCTGGAAAAACTACCATTCAAGAGTAATCTTGGCTCGCCATGGCTTCCTCCGAGATGGCTTCTGGAGTTTTCCTTAGGAACTTAAAACAGCTTAGAGAGAACTAGAGAGGAGCCCAGGTGGCATTCAGCTACGAATTGTCACTATAAGGCCTTTCTTGGATCATGCAGGCTTCTTCCTGCATGTAGCTTCTCTCATCTTTTCTGGATATGGGCTGTTCTGGGCAGTATTGTATGTTTTGTTAGTTTTGTTTGTTTGTTTTAAAGACTAGGTCTCATGTAGCCCAGGCTGGCCTCAAACTCAGTGTGTAGCTAAAGATGATTGTGAACTCTGGACCCTCCCGCTTTTGCCTCCCAAGGGCTAATGTTAAAGGTGTGGGTACCATCACTCCCAGGCAAATCTTCCATTTTTGGAGTTTGACAGGAGCAGATGGATCTCTGTGAGTTCCAGGCTAGCCTGGTCTACCTGGCAAGTTCCAGGACAGCCACATACGAAGACTTTATCTCAAAAAGCAAACAAACCCCAAAGATGAAAGACTGGAGCATTCACATCCTCCCATGAAAATAAGCTACACCTTTTAAGGATGGGAAGGTTTTAACACCCCAGCTTCCCTCCTGGTGTGAGGAGGAAGGACAGCGATCAAGGGACAATGAAGTCAAGACCCTTGGCACCCCATGTCCCCCAACTGGGAGGGAAGACTGAGAGGCAGAGGCTCCTAGGTTGGAATTTTGCCCTTGGGACTTGGCAGCTGTGTGACCTTGGGCAGGTAAATTTGTCCGTGTGTGTGTGTGTGTGTGTGTGTGTGTGTGTGTGTGTGTGATATTCATATATCTATCTTCATTTTGTATGAACTAAATGAGAGCCTGTGTGTGACTGGGCATGGCAGGTATGGGGGTCTGGTGTTAAATGATCTAAATCATCTAAATAAATGTGAGTGGCCTTTGGAAACAGTTTGATCAACTTAACAATAAATGACACAATTAGTGTGAGAGCAGACTTGGAGTTTCCTGGCAACCCTGGGGAAAAGAGAAACCAGACTCATTGCTTAGCAGCGGGTATACGTGAGCCCTGAGGTGGGCAGGAGGGAGCATTTTTTAACCACTGTGTAGTCCAGGGTCATCTCGTCCCTTCTCCGAAGCTTCATTTCCACGTCTTCAAGGTTAGGAGCTGGGTTTCATGGCTCCTGGGGTTCTGGTGTGTTGTGCAAGCGTGGATTCTATTCCTGGCTCTTTCTGAAGATGGTGGGAGGCCTCGGGAAGAGAGCAGGTTAGGACAGAACCGGCACTTAGCAAAGTCATCCAAGCCTCTTTGCTACCTCCCTTAGGCCCTAGGGACCTGCAGGGCCTATACTCTCACTGTCCACTGACTCCCTCAAGTCTGGCATCAAATCACTTCATGGACCAGGCAGGAACCTGCCAGCCCAAAGCACTGCCTAGGTCCCTGTGGACAGGATAGACATCGGCACCAGGCATCCCACATTCTACCCCTGACCTTAGCACCTGGCCCAGATCGATGCTGAATCCCAGAATCATGACTGATCCTAAAAAGCTCCCTTACCTGACAAATAATTTATGAGCCCCTCCCATAAGCAATGGAGGCCCTGTCTCAGGCAAGGGGCTTTGGCACTAAACCAGAGCTGTGCCTGGAACCCGGCCTACGGCTCTTCCACACTGGGGTGTAGTGTTCGAAAAGACCTCTGGCCAGTCACTAGCCCGGGAGCACAAATTCCTACCCGACTGGACAGGAGTGGGTGTCAGATTTTCCAGTTGCATGATGGGAGGAAAGACAGGAGCACAGTGGGACCCCATGTATGGAGAGGGGGCAAGCCTGGGATAGTAGGCTGACAGACACCTGGCCTTTCTTCAGCCAGAGTAGGGGTAATAAACTGTGTGGAATGGGGACAACAGGACCGGAGGCTTGAATGTCAGATGGAGGAGCCAGAGCCTTTTCTTGCAGGCAGCAGGAGCACGGCAGGCAGCCTGGGAGCAGAAGTAGGAAGGAGGGTGGACTCCAGGAAGCTTTGCTCTGGTGGCTGAGTGGGCTGACGTGGGGTGGGCGATGAGAGCTCACAGACCCTTGTCAATCCTCAAGTCTCAAGGCCCCCGAAGGAAGCCGGAGGAGACAGCGGGAAAGGGAGGGGGCAGCCTGGGGCTGAGGACCTGTCAAGCCTGCGAGAAGTCTCAGGGTGGGCAGTGGGGAAGCAGACAGGTTAATGACAGGGAGTAGAAGGGATGGACAGATTCCAGTCCCTTCTGACAGGTGAGGGGAGGCAGGGCATGGGCAATGGGGCTCACAGAGGAGAAAAGGAAAGGGGCTATTTATGGCCTGGGCCCTGTCGGGAAGGCGTGGACAAGGAGGCTTTCCCTTCCTCGTTGGGCTTTGCCACACACTGGTGGCTGGCAGAGGATGCAGGCTGAGGACCAAAGATGCTAGGTCTACTAAGGGGTCCTGGGAGAAGGGGAGGTGACAGTGAGTGACAGGGGTGGGTGGGGAGGTAGGGAGCTGGAGATGAAGCAGAGACTCTAGCAATATTGTCACAGCTCCAAGCTCTGGGCTCGCAGCATCTCAGCCTATGGTCATGACATGATTTGCAGCCAGAACATTCCTCCAAAGGTCCCTCTGGTTAAAGGCTTTGCTGCCAGTGTGTGACAGTGTTGAGAGAGAGGTGGTAGAACCTTCAGGAGTCAGGTCACCTGGAGGTGGGTCATCGGGAGGTCCTCAGGGGTAGGCTCTTGAAAGCTACCCTGAGGTAGAACCTTTGCTGAGTGTGTGCACACCGTCTGATGCCCAGAGACCTAAAAGGAGCTTACTATGGGGGAGAACCTTGAAAACCAAGAGCCAAAATCTACCCTTCAGGCTGAGGCCGTGGCTAAGATGGTAGAGTGCTTGTCTGAGACACAAAGGTCCCAGGTACAATTCCCTGTGCCAGACCAGGTGGGGTGGTACCCACTTGTAATCCCAGCACTTGAGAGGTGGGAGCAGGAAGGTCCAGCGTTTTTTTTTTGTTTGTTTGTTTGTTTTGTTTTGTTTTGATTTGATTTTTAAAGATTTTATTTATTATTATATGTAAGTACACTGTAGCTGTCTTCAGACACATCAGAAGAGGGCATCAGATCTCATTACGGATGGTTGTGAGCCACCATGTGGTTGCTGGGATTTGAACTCAGGACCTCTGGAAGAGCAGTCAATGCTCTTAACCGCTGAGCCATCTCTCCAGCCCAGGGGCCAGCGTTTAAGGTTATTTTTAACTACAGGAGTCATTTGAAGATGGTTTGAGCTGCGTGAAGTCCTGTTTCTACCCATCCCATCACCCCCCCCCAAACCCATCTCAAAATACACCTCTCCCCCTATTTAGTTAATTTTAAAGGGGATTTTGTCACAGAGATAGAACACTGAAGGCAACTCCAGACCCAGCCACATTGCCCAAGGTGAGCTGACCATCACTGGGGCTGTTCTGAGTGGTGGTGTGAGCTGCAATCAGGAAGAAACACTAGTCTTATTCAGAGTCCTGAAGGGTCTAGCTGAAGCCCGTGGAAACCTGGGGAGACAGTTGGCGTGGCGGGGGGAGGGGAGAGACAGTGAACCTGGCAGGGAGCCAAGGAAGGAAGATGAGAGTTGGAGGGGACACACAAAGGTCCATTCTGTGTGACCTTGCCAGAGGTCTCATAGAACCTGGAAGCTGGGGACAGTTCTGCTGGGTTGTATGGAGGCAGGCGAACCTCTCCACAGCTGGCGGAGGAGGCACTGCTCGCTGATCTGCAGGAGGAGGACATGAGGACTGCCACCTTGGGGCTGCTCTGAGTGGCCAGATGAAGCACTCAGCCCAGCTAATGGCTGTTATTTTTATCCCCGGCCTTCAAAACTCACCTCTCAATTGAGGTCCAGGGTCGACTCTGGCAGACTACCCAACAACCGCAAAGGCTCTTTTCCAGTCCTTTTCTGCAGTGACTGGCTCCTGCCTGGAGAGAGCCTGGTACTCAGTCTGCCTGGTGAAGACCAGGCCCAGCCACCTCAGGGGCATCTGGAGACCCTCAGCTGCCAGTCGTCCACATGGAAGCCCCCCGCAGCTCAACTTCAGGAGTGGTTTGCCTCAGTTTCCTCTCCTGCCTCAGAGGGCCACAGAACGATCCCTCAGTCTCCTTCCAGGGAAAGTTCACCCACCAAAGTGTTTAGTAGTCAGGAAAGTATGGCAGGCTAGGTAGGGGGCAGGAAGGGAGAAGGACAATATTGGGGCTATCCCTTTGCCCAGCCCAGCCCAGGGGTGGTCTCTGGGACCTGGGGCTGGCTAGCCCTCTCTGAGGAGGTCCAGAGGGGGGTTGGGCAGTAAAGAGGCTGGAATTTAGCAAGGCTGTGAGTACAACCCTGTTGAGAGCGCCTGTGTTTGCAAAGTGCATTCTGCCCTGTGCTGATCCCATGTTGCTGTATGAGAGGTGAGGTCCTGTGACTACTGCAACCTTAGCCCAGTTCATAGTTGCTCTCACAGGAAGGTGCCATGCATGGAAGATACCTACTGATTTTAAAGACTCAGTATTAAAAATAAACGGCTCTCTCTCTCTCTCTTTCTCTCTCTCTCTCTCTCTCTCTCACACACACACACACACACACACACACACACACACACACACACACACACACACACACGGGGATGTGTCTCAATGGTGGAATGCTTGCAGGGCATTGGTGAAGTCTTGTGTTCTCATTTGCTTCCTGTCACTGTGATCAAATGCTCTAACCAAGCAGTGGTGGTGAATGCCTTTAATCACAGCAGAGGTGGATGCATCTCTGTGAGTTCAAGGCCAGCCTGATTTACAGAGCAAGCTCCAAGATAGCCAAAGCTACACAAGGAAACCCTATCTCAAAAACAAAACAAAGTAAGCGAGCAAACAAACACATAATACTTTGGGGGCTGGGGAGATAGCTCAGCAGTTAAGACCACTGACTGCTCTTCCGAAGGTCCTGAGTTCAAATCCCAGCAACCACATGGTGGCTCACAACCATCCTTAACGAGATCTGACACCCTCTTCTGGTCTAAAGACAGCTACAGTGTACTTACATATAATAATAAATAAATCTTTTGGTTTTTTGGGGGGGGGTGTTTCTGGGTGTTTGTTTGTTTGTTTTTGTTTTTTGAGACAGGGTTTCTCTGTGTAGCCCTGGCTGTCCTGGAACTCACTCTGTAGAGCAGGCTGGCCTCAAACTCAGAAATCCACCTGCCTCTGCCTCCCATGTGCTGGGATTAAAGGCATATGCCATCACGCTCAGCTAAATAAATCTTTAGCAAAGCAAAACACCAAAACAATACTTTGATTAACAGTAAGTAGGAGAGGAAAGGATTTCTTTCACCTTACAATTCTGGGCAATCGACTACCATCTCAGGAGGCCTGAACAACACTTAAGGCAGGAACCTGAGCCCAGGAACGGAAGCAGAGACTATGAAGATGCTGCTCACTGACTTGCACCTAGGCTCACTCAGCCACAACCTGCCTAGGGATGACACCGCCCACAGTGGGCTAGAGTTTCCCATGGCAACCATTAATCAAGAAAGTGCCCCCACGACCAAGCTGATGAAGCTTTCTGTTTCTGGGTGACTCCAGTATGTGTCAAGTTTACAAGACTAATCAGCACACCTGGGTTTAATTCCCAGTGCCCTCCCCACTGCAGCATCAGATCCTATCTGCTCCTAAAGTTGGTCAGGTGTCCGATTTCTTTAAAGGACACATGTTCATACAAAGCACAAAGAACATAGCTTCAACAAACAAATCTCAAGGAAAATAAGAGGTGGAGGGGGGACCGTGGGGCTGGAGGGGACTTGGTTATCTTCTCATTGTCCTCACTCATCCCCACCCTCTTGTGTCCCTTCCTCCTACTAATAAGTCCCCGTCTTACCTTAATGTCTGTATGTGCTCCACCTCATTTAACCAGGCTGCTTGCTTGGTGCTGTTTATTTACCTGAGAAAGGCAGTGGTTTCACCATGCTGGGATACTATGTAGTTGGTGGAACATGATGATGATGACCCATCATAGCCTCTGGGCTTCTTCTACATTCCAAAGTGAACAGAGGTTACTAAAAGATGACATCAGGGGATGGAGAGATGGCTCAGCAGTTAAGAGCACTGACTGCTCTTCTGAAGGTCCTGAGTTCAATTCCCAGCAATCACATGGTGGCTCACAACCATCTGTAATGGGATCTGATGTCCTCTTGTGCTGTGTCTGAAGACATCTACAGTGTACTCATATACATAAAATAAATAAATCTTTTTTTTTTTTAAAGATGACATCAGATGTGGCTAGGGGATTCTCCTAGATGGTGGTGGAGGAATTTGGTTTTCTGTTGTTGTTGTTTGTTTGTCTGTGTGTGTTATTTTAAAGAAGGGTCTTGCTGAGTGTGGTTAGCACACTTTTAATCCCAGCACACCAGGAGGCAGAGGCAGGCAGATTATTGTGAGTTCGAAGCCAGCCTGGTCTACATAGTGAGTTCCAGGCCAACCACAGATAATAGTGTGACCCCTATCTTCAAAAATAAATAAAAATCTACTTCTTGAGGCTAATACTCAAATATTTAGAGTTGGTCGACATGACATGAGATTTTCTTGAAGTCGGTATGGGAGCTAAAGGTATCGGGTCTAAGTTGCAGAGTAACTTGGGGCTCAATCCACACTGTTCTCTTTTGTATATGCTTGAAATTTTCTAAGATAAAAAAATATTTTTAAATAAGAAACTGAGTCACCTCTTAGTAAGGCCACCTGGCAACTTGGAAGTGATTTGACTCAGACAAGGAGAGGAGGCGGCAATGAATTGCCCTGCTTTGTTTGGAGAAAGATCAAAAGAATTGTCATTATCATGATGTCAGATGAACTAGACTTCAAGGCAAAGGCATTTTTAGAATACATTAAGGAAGACAACACCAGGAAGATATAACAATTCTAAACTCTTACACACTTCCTAACATTAGCATGGGGACGGGGAGATGGCCCAGGGCTGAAGACTGTGCGCACCCTCTTTGTAGAAGACTGGTGTGCAGTTTCCAGCATTCACGTTGGACAGCTCACGGGTACCTTTAACAGTCAAGGGATCTGACGCCCCCTTTTGGCCTCTATGGAAACTGCATACATGACATTAAAAGTAAAATCTCATATATATATATATATATATATAAACAAGGCGACATAAACAAACCCAGCACAAATTACAGATTTTCATTACAGCCTTTCAGTGACTGACAGATGAAAAATATGAAAAAAAATCACTAAGGATATAGAAGATATCAACAAACCAGAAACTCATTAGTAATCAGGGAAATGCAAATCAGGGCCACAGTGAGTTAGAATCTTACTCCCACTAGCTTGGCAGGAATCATGAAGTTGAGGAGCGCCAGATTTGGTGAGGATGTAGAACCTCGGGGATGCTCCTCCACTCTGGGCGGGAGTGTAGGCTGCTTCATCCTCCCTTGGAAAATAGTTCAGTCTTGCCTAATAAAGTTGAACATGTTGCACGCATGCTAATTTAGCAACTCTCGTCGCAAATTTATTATTTAGGGAAATATATTCTATGGTCCATCTGTAAGGAAAAAGTCACAGGAGGGGGGAGGGGGGAGGAGGCACTTCTGCAGAGGGCCTCAGGGGTGTGCTCACAAGATTGGAATTTCAGGAGCCATGGGCACATAGGTGAGTATCTTTATTCTTTTTTATATTTTATTTTATTTTATTTTATTTTATTTTATTTTATTTTATTTTATTTTGAGACAGGGTTTTTCTGTATAGCCCTGGCTGTCCTGGAACTCACTTTGTAGACCAGGCTGGCCTCGAACTCAGAAATCCGCCTGCATCTGCCTCCCAAGTGCTGAGATTAAAGGCGTGCACCACCACACCTGGCTTTCTTTTTCTTTTTCTTAAAAAAATTACTTTTATTATATTGTTTTTTATGTATATGGGGGTGGGTAACGTGCACATGTATGCAGTACCCACAGAGGCCAGAAGAGGGCATCAGATAGCCCTGGGCTGGAATCACAGGCAGTTGTGAGCTGCCTGCTGTGGGTGCTGGGAACTGAGCCTGGGTTCTATGAAAGAGACACGTGGTCTTAGTGCTGAGCAGTCTCTCCAGTCCCTGCATTTTCTTCATGTGTCTTTGCATGTATATCTTATTATAAAATGCTGTGTTTATATATACTTGTATACATCACATGTATATAAACATGCAAATATGGTGTGGTAGGAGACCCAGGACTGAACAGTGGTTCATCCTAGAGAGTGTGGCTGGGGGAGAATGGGGAAGAGAAGGGAGTCTATTTTTCCCCCCAGCTATTTCAGGGCTGGAATATTTTTACTTAAGTGTGAATGACTTGGTAATTTTAGACCTAATTAAATCAAGTAGAGCAAAACAAATCCAAATGACATTGACTCGGGGCTGGAAATGCAGCTCGGTGGTAGACTGCTTGCTTCACATACACAAGGCCTTAGGTTCAATTCCAGCAGTCCAAAACACACGAGCCAAATGAGTAAGACGGGGTGAGGGTGGGGGTAGCTGCTGGGAGATGGCTCAGTCAGCAAAGGACCTGGCAGGCAAGCAAAGGACCTGAGTTCAGATCCTACAACACATATAAAGACGTTGGCAAGTCCGTAACCCCAAAGCTGGGATGAAGCAGAAACAGTGTCCGAAGCTCAGACTGAGAGACCCTGTCTCAACAAAAACATCAAAACTAAAGCAAGAAGGCAGTTGAGGGAAAATAGCTGGTGTTGGTCTTCATATATGTGTGTGTGTGTGTGTGTGTGTGTGTGTGTGTGTGTGTGTGTGTGTGCATGTGTGCATGTGCACATGTACACACACGCACTCGCTCACACACACACAAACAGGCACACATGTACACGTGCAAACACTCATGCACACACACACACATATTCACACACACATGCAAAGACACACACAAACACACACACACACACACACCATATACCGCATGCATAAATCAATAAAAAAATCATAATTAAAACAAGATGGCTCAGCAGGTAAAAAACATCTGGTGCCATGTCTGACAATGTGAGTTTGATTCCAAGCAGATTGTATGGTGGAAGGAAAGAACTGAACCCCAAAGATTGTCTTCTGACCTGTGACACACGTGAGCACCCCAAAGGGAAATAAGTTGATTCTAGAAAAAAGACGAACAGAATGAGGGGTGCCGTCAGAACCCAGTTTCTGGAGATGGCTAAAGTGACCATCACAAGCCTGCTTTCGGATCCTCCAGAATGAAGCTAATGTGCCCTGGCCTCATCGGTCCCTACCAGCCAAGGTGGATGACGTGAGCAAACGCAGCAAGGTGGGAGGAGCGTTCAGGCAGTTCAAAGGAGGGCTAAAGACACTTGGCTGGGGGCAGGAGAGGCTTCAGAGAAGGTGATATCTGTGCTGGGCCTTAGGGAGCCAGGAGGATGTAGAATGCAGATGACATTGCACTGGGATCTTTAGGGTGAGGGGAGTTTGTCCAGAGCAGCCAGGTCTTGGGGAGGAGAGAAGAGGGAAGTGTTCCTTAGGGTGGCAGAAGTATGGATAAAGGATAATACAGGCTTTATTTGGAACTAGGGAAGTCATGCAAATATATGCAAAAATCATGCAAATGAGCCTGGCTGAATGGCCGGTAGGAAGAGGACCCAGCTGGTGATTTTGTTCCTCAAGTGTAGTCCAGAGCCACCTGTGACAAGCATCACCTGGAGAGCCCAATCCTGGTTGCCTGCCACCCCCAGACCTGCTGGGGCTGCAGCCCGTGTTTAAGGGAGCTCGCCAGGTGAGTGTTTATTTCCGCATCCATTTATTAAACATGCACATGGAAATGCATTATAATTATAACACATTAGGATCTACGCACATTACAATATATAATATAAACATTCAAACAGAAAAGCAAGCCTTCCTCCTCTGCATTCTCCGCCCCCGGGCCTCAGAGGCAACAACCAGTCCCAGTTCCAGAAGGTGTGTCCTTCTGGAAGCCGCTCTGCAGGCTCCCACGGAATCCAGCCTCTGGTCCCCGAAACCCACAGCTTCTCAGGAGTGTTAGAGCGAAGCCTCTGTGTCACTCTGAAGCCAAACTGTTACTCATTTGTGTCTTTGACCATTCATTCAGAATTTCTCAGGGGCTTGCGGACTGGCACACTTTTCTTGGGCAAGAAAGCTAGGGGTCCTGTTCCCGGGGAGTCCAGGTGGAGAGGGAGCCAAGTGAATACTTGCATAGGTAATGCCTGCTGATGGTTATAGCCCTGCAGCCCAGGTGCCCCAGCTCGGCTCGGCTGGGCTCGGCTGGGCTCGGCTCGGCTCAGCTCGGTTCGGTTCGGTTCGGTTCGGCTGGGCTAGGCTCTCACTCCACCTCCGGGAGTGTGGAGGTTTGAATGAGATGTCTCTTGTGGTCTCCAGCATTTGATACTTAGTTTCCAGTCGGTGCTGCTGTTAGGGGAGGCTTAGGAGGCGTGGCCATGTCAGAGGACGTCCTACATCACTTCCTGACTTTGAGAGTTTAAAAGACCCGCTACAGTGCCTAGTTTGCTCTCTGCTTGTTCAAGATGTGAGCGCCTAGCTTTCTGCTCCAGCCATGATGCCTGCCTGCTGCTGAGGTCCCACAGGTGACGGTGATGGTCTTTTCTCCTGCTGGACTCCTGGGCCCAGATACACCCTTCCTTCTCTAAGGTGTCTTTGGTCTCAGTCATGGTGTTTTATCGCAGCAAAAGAAGCAGAATTAATAAGATGGATAGTATCCCTATCTCCCGGGTCAGTTCTGCTGCGGGGCAAGATCTGCAGTCCACTACTGCAGAGTAGACTCTGCCGTCAGTCAATGCTCATTTCCTTCTTCAAGAGAAACAAGCCTTGGCTTCGGGCAGCGGCCATGGGGGTAGGGTGGGGTGGTGAGTTTGGCTCCAGTCAAAATGGAAAGAGAGAGGGAAGTTTCCTGACCATATGCCACTGAGTCGGGGATTCCCATGCTTTAAAGAGTCTAATCTGGGGCCTGGAGTGATGGCTCAGCAGTTAAGAGCACTGACTGCTGCTCTTCCAGAGGTTCTGAGTTCAAATCCCAGCAACCATATGGTGGCTCACAACCATCTGTAATGGAATCTGATGCCCTCTTCTGGTGTGCCTGAAGACAACTACAGTGTACTCATATAAATAAAAATAAATAAATCTCGGAGGAGGAGGAGGAGGAGGAGGAGGAGGAGGAGGAGGAGAAGGAGGAGGAGGAGGAGAAGGAGAAGGAGAAGGAGAAGGAGAAGGAGAAGGAGAAGGAGAAGGAGAAGGAGAAGGAGAAGGAGAAGGAGAAGGAGAAGGAGAAGGAGAAGGAGAAGGAGAAGGAGAAGAAGAAGAAGTGCTTATGCTGGGGACAGCTCTGTTCCCAAGACCCCTTCAGGTCTCTCATAACCACCCATAACTCCAATCCGACGCCCTCTTGTGGCCTCCGAGAGTATTTGCTTTCACGTGCACATATATACGATTAAAAACAAATAACTCTTTCAATAAAAGTCTAATTTTCCTGAACCAGGGCAAGACTACAGCTTGGTTTATAGAGTGTTTGTCCAGCACACCAGAAGCCAGATGAAGCAGTGCATACTTACAGTTGCTATGCTTAGAAGGGGTACCTGGAGGCACCAAGGTTCAAGGTCATTCTCTACTATATAAAAGGTTGTGATCAGCCTTCAACACATGAAATCCTGTCTCTAGAAGCAGGGCGTGGGGAGGAGGCTGGAGAGGTGGCTGGACTTACTGTTCTTGCACAGAACAAGAGTAGAGTTTGGTTCCAAGTGCCCATGTCAGGCAGTTCACAACTGCCAGTCACTGCAGCTCCAGGATGCCTGGTGCCATCTTCTGGCCTTGTGGGTACCTGCACACATGTGTGCATAACGCATGCATACACACAGACATAAATAACATAAATAAAATATCTTTTAAAAAATAAAAGCCTACTGCCAGATGTAATGGTGTGTGTCTTCAATCTCAGGAGTCAGGGGGCAGAGGAAGAGGGAGAGGCAGAGGCAGGCAGATCTCTGTGAGTTCAAGGCCAGCCTGGTTTACATGGTGTCTTAGTTAGGGTTTTACTGCTGTGAACAGACACTATGACCAAGGCAAGTCTTATAAAGGACAACATTTAATTGGGGCTGGCTTACAGGTTCAGAGGTTCAGTCCATTATCATCAAGGTGGGAGCATGGCAGCATCCAGGCAGGCATGGCACAGGAGGAGCTGAGAGTTCTATGTCTTCATCCAAAGGCTGCTAGTGGAAGACTGACTTTCAGGCAATTAGGGTGAGGATCTTATACCCACACCCACAGTGACACACCCATTCCAACCAGGTCACACCTATTCCAACAAGGCCACACCTTCAGATGGTGCCACTCCCTGGTCCAAGGATATACAAACCATCACACATGGTAAGCTCTGGGATATCCAGGGCTATATACAGAGAGATCCTATCTCAAAAAAAAAAAAAAAGGAAATTAAGTAATTAGTTAATTATTTAAAACTCCACCATAAAAATTCTAATTATTCCAACCCAAGGATTGGGAATGTGGCTCAACATTGGCTAGCATGCAAAAAGTTCCAGTATAGCACAGACAAACTTAGATACCCCTCCCAAACAACCAAAAACAACAACTTTTTATTGATTCTTTGTGAATTTCACATCATGTACCCCAATTCCACCCATCTCCCTGCCCCTTCATACTTGCAACCCACCCCCCCAAAAAAGAAAAAAAAAACTCATTGAAGAACCTGTAGTGTGTCCCACAGTCTACCCTTTTGTCCACCCTTCCTTGCTTGCAAATGTTCATTGCAATGGCTCCTTGATGTGGTTTGAGGCCTCTGGCTTCTGCTACTCTATCAATTCAGGAATCTCATTGGGACTCCTCTCGGATATCCTGTGTCATGAAGATCCTGTAGTTTTGGATCTGTAGGGCTAGCCCTTTATCACTCCAGCAGTGCATAGCTGGGGTAGACGTTGGGGTGGGCCAACTCAAAGCCCTGGATCTGGGCCTGTGAGGTATCTGAGCTGCTCAGCCTCCAGAACCCACACCATCAGGGTGAGCTCTCCAGCTCTGCCCTGGCCAGCTCACCCAATGCCAGAGCCAGCAAGAGGCAAAGCCAGCTCTCCCACTGTCATGTCAGGGCTGGCTCTCCTGTGGCTACTCCATCAGAGCCAGCTCTACTGTGTTGCCCAGATGTGCTGCAGGGTCTGTTTTCCTGAGAACTGCAGCAGGTAAGGGGCTGGACAGCTCTCCTGCTGAGAGGGACATTTCTGATCATTTTAGAACTGAACTGAACCTCCAAGAGGTGAGGTAACTCCATGGCTACTAATGGAGTTGTCTCTGCAGGTGCTCTGAATCTGCCCTGCCCTCTCCACAGGTTCCTGCCTCAGTGCCCAGCTTCCTCCGCAGCACTGCCATAGGGCAAGAGGTTGGGCATCACTGGTGGCCTTGGGTGCCTGGCCTGGCTTGCTCTCCCCTAGAGCTGTGGACCTTAATCTCGTGCCAATGGAGAATGGCCAGGTCTGGCGTTGTAAGGATACCAGTACCAGTACCTCTGGGCTCACCCCTCCTCCTCAGGCCAGTCCTGAACACACTCTTGGGGTCATCTTCTCCTGGTCCCACTCCCGGCCCACATGTGCTGGAGCTTCTCCCAGCAAGAGTCCCACGCTGTCCTCTGTCTCGCTGCTACATGGGCAGGTTCAGTTCCAAGCATACCAACCGTAAAAGGGAGACTGGAGGGGATCGGGATGGGGAGGTGACATCTTCATAACAGATGCAGGCTCTCCTAGTTAGCGCTGGCTGGGATACCAAGGTGTTGCTCTTCATATCAACATTCTGAGGAGCAGGGTGGGCTGGTTTCAGGCCTTTCTATCGGGCATCGCTTGACCACCGCTCGGACAACTTTATTTCTGTCACACTCCTCCAGAATGGACACATCCAGCTGCAACCTGCGTGGGCTGGGGCTTTCCTTTCCGCCAAAAGAGAAAACAGTGGGTGTCTCCCCACCACGTAACTGGCTCAGAATAAATAACATCTGCCAGAATAAACGCGTACTTGCACAGGCCAGGACGACTGGCATCCCAACTTGCCTGTAGTTCCCAATGTGACCACACGGGAGCAGCAGCAGAGCGCAGCCTGAGTGCTCCAGCCTGGGCCGGCCATAAGAGGCACCGAGTATAAGGACCAAAAGACATCTTGGCGCTAAAACCTTTGAGTGGTCTTACCCCAAGAGCTTCAGTTTCCCCACGTATCAAATGAGCTATGCTGCATGCGAGGTTATTTTAGATCTGTCGATCTCCGAGGATTTGATCTGGTGTCTCTGCTCACAAAGTGGGATTCTAACAAACTTGACCCTTCCTATCTCTGGGCCTGTCCACATTGAGCTGTCACTTCACACAGAGAAGAGAACAAAGGGAGATGTTCACAGAGCCCGGTCTCTGGGTACCTCAGCTCCACCCACTGAGGGGAGTGGCCATCTTGAATCCTATTTATGGTTGAGGCTTAGCCACCACCTGGAAAGATGGTGGCTGATTCTGCCTCTGCTTAGCTTTGGGAAGCATCACCTTGTCCAGGGACCCTATGGCTTACTTTCGAGTGAATTTATCATGGCTGACCTAGAGCACGCTCTGCCCCCTGTGCGCCTCAGTGTTCCTAGCCCTCCCCAGTAGCCCAGGTATCAGGTGATAATTAGAGCTGGGGCAGCTGGGGCTTCAGGAAAGGCAGTCTGTGAGCAGCTTTCTCTACTATGTGACCAAACCAAGCCTGTGAAGGTCCTTCAGCCACAGAAACCCAATGCCAGCAATGGGGTTGGGGGTGGGGGTGGGGGCCTGGAAGCATACCAGGACTGCAGGGCCCCCAGGTTGAGAAGAGAAAGAAAGAAAGGCAGGGACAGGGGGCTGGTGAGATGGCTCAGTGGGTAAGAGCACCCGACTGCTCTTCCGAAGGTCCAGAGTTCAAATCCCAGCAACCACATGGTGGCTCACAACCATCCGTAACAAGATCTGACTCCCTCTTCTGGTGTGTCTGAAGACAGCTACAGTGTACTTACATAAAATAATAAATAAATCTTAAAAAAAAAAAAAAAAAAAAAGAAAGGCAGGGACAATCCGGGTGTCTGTGGGTGAAGGGGCAGAGATGAGCTGGTGCCTTTAAGGTGGGAACTGGAGGCTGCCTCTCCCATCACCTCACATCCAACTCGGCTGGGCTCGGTCTTGCCAGAGGGTGGGAAAGACATGGTGCTGGTTTCTGGAGCCCACCCTGGCCAAGAAGGATGCCAGTTCCAGAGTGGGTGTTATTGAGAGCCTGAGATTCCTCCTGCTCATTGTCAGTAGAAGCAGCAGCAGCAGCATCATAATCGATCAACATCATCACCACGTCATCATCACCATCATCAGCATCATGGAATTCAAAACAATGGGAGGAATTTTCTTTTGCAAGCAGAGAGCGGAGGAGGGTCAAAGTCTGTGAAGAGCTTCAAGGCCTCAGCCAGAGTTGGGGTCTGGACAGGGGTTGGTGAGGCCTAATATGTCTTGCTCGAATGCCTGGTCTTACTCCTAGAGGAGGCACCTGTCCCCAAGTTTAAGAAATGAACAGGTTAGAGCTGGTTGTGTAGCTTGGTGGCAGCAGGCTGCTAAGCATGTGCAAGGTCCTAGGATCAGAGCCTAACACAGCCCGTCACCCTCCACCCCCCTCAACAAAACAAAGAAAGGGAGAGGTTGTGTATTTGGGTCCATTTGTGTGAGGAACCTAGAGTGGAGATGTTCACAGAAACAGAGAGAGGAGCTGGGGGTGGCTGCGGATCTGGCATTTTAAGGGTGCAGCCTCAGTTTGCGGTGATGGAAAGTTCCAGAGACAGATGGTGGTGATGTTTGTACAGCGTTGCGAGTGTGCGTGGCATCCTTAGACCTTGGAAATAGCAAGCCTCATGTGGCATCCGCTCCACTACTCTTTTAATAGTTACTTTCATTTTTAAAAACTAACAAGAAGTAAACAGAGGTTGTCAGTGGTGGCGCATACCCATAAACCCTTAGGAGGTAGAGGCAGGAGGATCCGGAGTTCAAGGCCAACCTGGGCTACAGGAGACCCTGTCTCAAAAGAAAAGTTGAGCCGTGTATGGTAGCACATGCTCAGCACTTGGACAGCAGAAGCAGGTGGATCTCTGTGAGTCCAGGCTAACCCCCTCTATCAGTCTACATAGTGAGTTCCAGGCTAACCCCCTCTATCTGTCTACATAGTGACCTTGCTTTTTTTCCGAGTGCTGTCCACATGGACACCTGGC